>NC_092336.1:3042500-3342500 GCF_046630445.1 Rutidosis leptorrhynchoides
CAACATTTTTGTTGACGTTTTAAGCATGTTTATTCTCAGGTGATTATTAAGAGCTTCCGCTGTCGCATACTTAAATAAGGACGAGATTTGGAGTCCATGCTTGTATGATATTGTGTAAAAACTGCATTCAAGAAACTTATTTTGTTGTAACATAATTGTATTGTAAACCATTATGTAATGGTCGTGTGTAAACAGGATATTTTAGATTATCATTATTTGATAATCTACGTAAAGCTTTTTAAACCTTTATTGATGAAATAAAGGTTATGGTTTGTTTTAAAATGAATGCAGTCTTTGAAAAATGTCTCATATAGAGGTCAAAACCTCGCAACGAAATCAATTAATATGGAACGTTTTTAATCAATAAGAACGGGACATTTCAGTTGGTATCAGAGCGTTGGTCTTAGAGAACCAGAATTTTGCATTAGTGTGTCTTATCTAGTTTGTTAGGATGCATTAGTGAGTCTGGACTTCGACCGTGTTTACTTGAAAAATGATTGCTTAACAAATTTTGTTAGAAACTATATATTTTTAACATGTGAATATTATGTGATATATTAATCTCTTAACGCGTTTGATATTATGTGATAGATGTCTACCTCTAGAACAAGTTCCATTGTCTCACCTAATAATAATGAAGAGTCAAATGTAAATTGGAATGATTCGTGGACTGATTCACAAGTTCCCGAAGAGGAACCGGAAGAAGAGTCGGAACCGGAAGAAGAATCGGAACCGGAAGAAGAATCGGAACCGGATGAAGAAATAGAACCGGTGGGGGAAATAATAAAACGGTTAAGTAAAAGAAAATCCTCAACCAACCGACCAAGGTTAATTATGGTCAATGGTGTTTCCGCCAAGGAAGCAAAATATTGGGAGGATTACCAATTCTCCGATGAATCGGATTCCGACGAGAATTCCGATGATGTTATAGAAATTACCCCAACTGAATTTAAAAAGGCAAAAGAAAATAGTAAGGGAAAGGGCATAAAAATAGAGAAATCTAATTCCAACCCCGATGAACTTTATATGTATCGTCAACCCCCGAAGTCCTTAAGTTGTAACAATGACCCGGGAACCTCTAAACCACCAGGTTTTTCTAAACCAATGTGGATAACGACGGCTCGTATTAGGGGAACATCATATATCCCTAGAAACTTGGCAAAACGAACCAAAAACGAAGATAGTTGTATTCGTGTGGTGTAATATATGTAATATAGTGTGCTTATGCTTTATGATATATGTAAAAATTGCTTGTATTAATAAGTATTTTTTTTATGAATCTAACTCTTGTCTATTTTACAGTATAAAAAATTACAAAATGGATAGACAACCCAATATTTTAAGAGACCTACCCGGAGACAAGATTGATGAAATCTTGTCTAGAGTCGGTCAGAATTCTTCGGCACAACTATTTAAGGCGAGATCAGTTTGTAAGACATTCGAAGAACGTTCCAAGAATGCCTTGGTTTATAAAAGGCTTTCGTTCGAAAGATGGGGGATATCACATTGTGAAATCCATAAGTTACGATGTGTTTACTTTGACGTATATATTGCGGGGAAGCCAAATGCTATTTTACGCAATGGGTTAAGAAATTATTTTGACTCAATATATCCGAATATTGGACTTCGTGATTTAGAAAAAGCTGCTAACATGCAACATAAAGAAGCATGTTATGCTTATGGATTAGTAATGTTCGCTTCTCACCAAAGTGAGAACAAGAACATCGGGCTACAACTATTAAACAAAACGTTCCCATAAGTGACGGAGTCGGTAATTGGGGTAAGAAATGAGGTTTTTAGATTGTTACGGGACTGTTGGACATTACGTAACCCTCGTCCCTTTGACGACGTTACAACACGATGTCTTATCAACGGCCATAACGGTTATGTTCCACAAGACCAAGGATGGGAAGTAATCCTAGTAAAACCAGAATGCATGACTTGTTTCTGGACGTATGAATTACGTGTCTTTATTGCCTTTGCTGAACGACTTGTGTACTAGCTAGAATTATCTTCACAACCATCTTGTATCAAATTTATTGTGTGCTATATTTCATGCTATATGTAAAATAAGCGGTATTGTAAGTTTGTAAAATATTGTGTAAAAGTTTGAACGCGAAATATTATTATAATCAGTTTTTCATATAGAATTGTAGTAGTTGAATTGTATATTAGCTACTAAGTATGAACTTAACGGGTAGGTACTACCCGAATTTAAACTTATAAAACGCTAATATGAAGAAAAAGCTTTTATAAATGAGTTCATATTATGCTACGAAATACTATTAACTACTCTTAATATTCTGTATGATTAACTTGTTCCATTTGACTATTTTGAAGGAAATGGCACCGACTACTCGACACACCGTGAATATGAATGAAGAGGAAGTCCGTACTTTTCTAGCTTCAAAAATAACCGCAGTACAGGCTGCGTTACATACCAACAATAACCTTGGATCTAGCAGTACAGGAAATCGTGTAGGATGCACCTACAAAGAATTCACTGCCTGCAAACCTTTGGAATTTGATGGAACCGAAGGACCGATCGGATTGAAACGGTGGACCGAGAAGGTCGAATCGGTGTTTGCCATAAGTAAGTGTACTGAAGAGGACAAAGTGAAGTACGCTACGCATACCTTCACAGGTTCTGCGTTAACATGGTGGAATACCTATCTAGAGCAAGTGGGACAAGACGATGCGTACGCACTACCGTGGTCAACATTCAAGCACTTGATGAACGAGAAGTACCGTCCCAGAACCGAGGTCAATAAGCTCAAGACAGAACTTAGAGGGTAACGAACCCAAGGATTTGATATTACCACGTACGAAAGACGATTCACAGAATTGTGCCTATTGTGTCCGGGAGCATTCGAAGATGAGGAAGAGAAGATCGACGCGTTTGTGAAAGGATTACCGGAAAGAATCCAAGAAGATATAAGTTCACACGAGCCCGCCTCCATACAACAGGCATGTAGAATGGCTCACAAACTAGTGAACCAGATTGAAGAAAGAATTAAAGAACAGACTGCTGAAGAGGCCAATGTGAAACAAGTCAAAAGAAAGTGGGAGGAAAACGGTGATAAGAATCACCAATACAACAACAACAGCAATTATAACAATAATCGCAACAACTATCCTAACAATCGCAACATCAATCGCAACTACAACAAACGACCCAACTGTAGCGACCCCGACAAATCGTCAAGTGACGGCGTCGGCTACGTGGGTCCCATTACCTGATTATAAGTCTTTAAGATAACGTTTGACCAAAATATGTCGCCTTCATTTCAAAATAAAGATTGTTTCAAAGTTTACAAGAATTGTTCAACCAAAAGTTAAGTTACAACGTTATAAGTACGATTGAAATCTAGGCGACATGGTTTAAAGTAAAGTCAAAAGACGCTCCATGAAATGCATGTATACTCGACATCGGATGCAAGTATCAAATAGTAAGCGGAAGCATGTTTCACATATCATGCAAGACCTGAGAAAAACATAGAAATCTGTCAACGAAAACGTTGGTGAAAACATAGGTTTAAGTAAGTAAGTACAAGTGAACCACAAGATTTGCATCAAAGAAATAATAGTAATACATTCCAAAAGTTTGTTTCACGAGCACCCAATTATCAAAGCTTAACATTCCATCCATTGTATACCCCATCCATAGTGCTAGAACAAACACTGATTCTCGAAAATATATTTCATCCGTAGACGGTAGCGAACCGTCAAGGATGAGGGTTGTCAACCCATATGGCCATATAACATAAGTTCTCGCTTACACCCGGCAAGTGTAACTAATGATAATCGAATTGAGAATTTTTGTTCTAAACTCGTATGTAGAATGTTTGTTTTCCCGTTCTTGTGTTCACTTAGTTCAAAAGAATCGTTTATGTTTTCTCATCCCAAATATAAGTTCAAAAAGAGTAAAAGTGGGACTATGATCTCACCTCGAGTGCACGAGTATAAAGGTACTTCAACAAGTAAACGTGTGCATGAAAGTTGCTTAGCCTTGACCTAAACAAGTAAGTTATATCAATTAACCGGTTACGACACAAGGTCGGGTGAAATGTGTTCAATTAGTCCTATGGCTCGTTACGACTCGATTAAGTATAGCATGTGAATCACGTTGTCAAGTTTCATACAAGAAACAAGTATAAAAGCATGTTAGAACGATTGCATAAAAGTTTGGTTAAGTTTGACTAAAAGTCAAACTTGGTCAAAGTCAAAGTCAACGGGGTCGGGTCGGGTGTCCGACAATTTTCTCATGATGAGAAGTCATATACGAGCATAATAGTCAAGTTTCATGGTAAACGGGGTTATAGTAAAGCGGGAAACATTTTTGTGACATGAAAAACAAAGACAAAATGAGCTGGGCAGTATGCGCGGCGCGCAATGGGTTGCGCGGCGCGCACCCAAGTGTAAATCCTGGTCAGAACTTAACCACGAAGGCAAACATCTGGGATTTCTAATTCTGCGCGGCGCGCGGGTATATGCGCGGCGCACAATACCTGGGAAACATGCAGTTTGCAGAAAAATAGACCAAGTCACGAACCAAAACTCAAATTAACATATTTTATGAACCGAAAACATCCAAGATGCATACTATATATCGTTGGAAAGGTATTTTGACAAGGAATACAACTAACCACATATCATCAAACAAAAACATCATTTACAATAACCGAAAACTCGTCAATTGATCAAGAAAGGTTTATTTTCAAAGTTTCAAGTTCGTAAAACGTATTTTATGACTCGGGAATCCAATTTACACATACGATATGCCGTTTCGAAGGTAATTAAGCATACATTGCATCTAAACACTTACTAACAACATTAACAAGCATTCAACGCATCAAAAGTTCATGTCAAGAACTATCAAACCCTAGTCAAACATCACAAAATCATTAATCGGGTTTTTGAAGTTTTCTTAATCAACCTACACATCAAAATGTGGCTAATGATACTAGTAACACAATTAAAACATGCACTTTAACAATCTAACAATATTATCTCATCCAAAATCAAGGATTAAGCAAACCCATTTCAAAAACTCAAACTAGTTACTCCAAACCACAAATCGAGCAAACAAAACATATATTCATGTTACACACGAGCCATAGACACTAACTAACACAATTTCAAGTATATAAAACGAATTTAGAGAAATTTAGTGTTTTGGAAATGTTACCCAAACTTGATGAAATTGGTATCAAAATGTAGAGGATGAAGAGAGGATCACGAAAATGTAATTTGTTTTGATGTTTGCTTCTCCAATCGGATTTAGATGATGAATGTTTGAATTGGGTGTTTGTGTGTGTGTTCTTGCTAGAGAGAAAGAGAGAGAGATGGAGGTGATTGAATGGTGGTGATTGGGGTGGACTAGTTGACCTAGTCAACTAGTTTGCCCCGTGTCAATTTTAGTCCCTCGAGTTTAGAAGCGGGTGCGGGATTTAACCGATCGAATATTTTTAAAACGCTCGAGTAAACGGGTGATGTCAAAATTAAATAGCGGGAATATAATGAACGTTACTCACGAAAACTATTAATTTAAATACGAAAGATTATGTTTAAAAAAAAAAAGACGGTGTTAAAATTAAATTTAACGGAAAAACGCGGGATGTTACATTATCCACACCTCAAAAGAAATTTCGTCCCGAAATTTAGTTGGAAGTAATAGTCGATGTCTCTTACTCGAGACCTAGTGTAGTAACTCTACGAATGATTGAAGGTACTTTCTTGGACATTCCACGAATCCGGATAGCCGGGGTGTTACGTTGTATTAGGGCTTGGTTTTACGATCCACAAGTTCTGCCGGTTTTTTCTATGAGGAGGAGTTTGTCATCAATAGTTGGTGCATCTAGAAGGATTGCACGTTCCTGTTCCACAGGACACGTTTCTAAGTTTGTTACACGAAATGTAGGGTAAACGGAAACTTAATTGAGTCGGAAGTTCTAAACGATAGGAAGCGGTTCCAATACGCCCCAAGGTTTCAAAAGGTTCGATATTGCGGATATAGCCTTTCTCGATTTCCCAAAATGGATTACACCTTTCCAAGGTGCGGTTTCTCAATATTACGCGGTTACACACTGGGATTTGTGAGGTTTTTATCTAAGTTTGGTATGACTCTTTTGGGCGACTACGGGTCGTCTCGAGCCCTTCTCGGACTTGAACGATCTCAATTGTTGTTTCTTGCTGGAGTTCAGATTTCGGTGGTTGATGCTTTGGTTGAATGAACAGGGGTATGACATTAGCGGTCATATAGGGTTTCGGAAAGTGCGCGTGAACACACGAGTGGTAACTACTGTTGTAAGAGTGATCTACTAAAGGTGACAATACGAGTTTGTGACATGTCTTTCCAAGACGTAAATCGTTCGTTTGCTCGGTTCGTCTGTTTGTGAGTGGTACGCGGTACTCATGTCTAAGCGGGTTCCCAAGGTTTCTTGTAAAACTAGAAGTGAAACGAGTATTTCGATACGGAATAATTGACAAAGATACACCGTGTTGGAATAGAATCTCTTAAGATACGTTTGAACAAGTTAGTTAGGGTTCGAAAAATGTTCGTTAGGACTATTCACCCTCGTGGCGAATACTTATGTAATATGAGGAGTTTCTCTATCCATGGAGAAATGTTACAAGGAGTTTCTTTAAACGAAAATGCGAACGATAAAGATAGGAGTGAGATGAGGTCTTAGAATAGGACGAGTTTACATCTCAAGGTCGCCGTATTGTGCATCTAGTTGTCAAAAGTTGAAGTTTGAAAGAAAATCGAGATAGTACACGTAGTTGTATAGTTCGGGGTTGAATAGTAGTTGGCCGATTATCAGAAACACAAGGGCGTTAAGTCAAAGAAGAGTGAAGTATCGTTGGATTGTGTGTTATCTTAAATTCCAGTAATATTAGACGGTGACGGTGAAATAACAGAGGTAGGTAGTGTGGTACGGGATGACGAGAAAATTGATCGGATCCACAATTTAGTATTCGAATTCTTCGTGCAAAATAACGAATTTTAGTTATGTTGATTTTTGAGACGAGAGAGTATGCCTTTCGGCGTTCAAGTAGAAATATTTCCATGTTTGAGTTCCATCTGTTGCTATACGATTTTAACTAGAAATGTTGGTGTGAAGAATCACGCTCAAGGTTCGAACACGGAGAGGTTTAGAGTTTTCCTTAGTGAGTTAACGAGTTTAAAAGTCGTGTGACACGAGAAAAGTCAGAAATGAATCTTCGGTAACAACCGGTGAGATCTAATATTTTTACGAATATAAGTCTGAGTTGGGAGAGTTTCCTGATTACATGTGGCTTGATTTCGAGATTGATTGTAATGCCTTGACCATTAACATCATGGTCTAGAAAATTGGACTTCGTTCAACAGAAATTCTCACTCGGAGAATTTGGTATAGAGTTGCTCTTTTCTCAAAAGTTCGAGCTTAAGATGGTGATGTTGTTCGTTTTCCTTCTTTACTTGAATAAGTTAAGATGTCATCTATAAATACGATAACAGATTAGTCTATATGAATTTGCATACGCGGTTCAAGAGGTTTATGGATACGGGCGAGCCCTAAATAAATCAAACGGTACTAAGAGAGATTTACAACTAACGTTGCGAGTTCGGAAAGTGGCTTAGGAGACATCGTCTCACTTAACCCCCAATTGATGATAACCAGAACGGAGGTCGATTTGGAATACACGGGATCCACGCAAATAATCATGAGGTAATGGATACGAGGAAGAGAGTATTGGTTTCCAACCGAAAGTTACTTAGTTCACAATAATCTATACATAAATGTAGGGCAACAATTTCTCCTTAATGAATAGGTTTTGAGTTCCTTAGTTCTATAGGTGTCGAGTCCAATTTCTTAACGTATATCCTCTGATAAAATTTATAGGCACACAATATATTCCGTCGGTCACTTAAATCGTCTAAGTAGTATCTGGGGGAAAGAGGTGGAATATAAAGAGCACGAGTCAAATCCTTGGTTATAAAACGTCTAACGGTACTCGAATCGAATAAGTATGAAATATACGGTTTGTTGTGAAGAAACGTACCCGTGACTAGTCCATCATCGTCTCGGGCATCCTAGGTGTCGATGTTGTAAGTTCAACGGCGCGCGTTGGTTTTTGCTTTATTCTTTGGGCATTCATTCCTAAAATGACCCGATTGGCCACATTTGTAGCAAATACTCGGCTTTGGTGCGTCGGGCCCCTTTTGAGTGACGGGGGCGGTACTTCCACAATACTTGGCAATATGACCACTACCTTGGCACCGATGGCAAATTAGCTTGCCACATTCACCAAAATGATGTTTGTGGCATTTGTTGCAAAAAGGTCGTGTCCCGGCATAACTTTTCTTGCCGACGGGGGTGAGAGGTTCCTTGGAAAAGTTGTTGTTGTAGTTACTCGATTGGGGGGCTTCCCATTTTCTTTTGTTGTCACCCGACTCATCCTCGGCTTTAGGTGCCGGCACTTCAATCTCGTCTACCGTTTCAATCAATTGACGGGCCATATTCAGGGCCTCTTGGTGATTACTGGGTTTGGATGACATTACTCCTTGTTTGATGCTCTTGGGAAGACCATCCATGTAAAGTTCAACCCTTAGAGGTTCGGGGGTCACGAGGTTTGGGCACATCAAGGATAGCTCAGAAAATCGTTGATTATATGCCTTTAGGTCATTCCCGACCGCTTTTAAAGTTCTTAGTTCGTGTTCGAGCTTACGCGTCTCTTCGCGCGGGAAGTATTCGGTGATCATCTTTTTCTTTAAGTCGGCCCATGAGAGAGCGTGAGCTTCATCGATACCCACCGACAGCACATACGTATTCCACCATGTGAGGGCGATACCGGCAAAAGTGTGGGTGGAATATTTGACTTTGTCTTGGTCCCGACAACCGCTTATGCTTAAAACGGCTTCTGTTTGCTCAAACCATCGGGTGAGCACAACCGGTCCTCCGGTCCCATCGAAGGTGTGAGGTTTGCACCCCATGAAAGTTTTGTAGGAGCAACCCTCGTTTGAATTACCGGCTCCATGGTTGTTGTGGTTGTGGTTGTTATTGATGTCGGAGGAGATACTAGCCATAGCCGCACCTATGGCGGTGGCTATCATGCGTTGAAAAGCTTGTTCGGAAGTTTCATTAAGTGGTCCGCGACGGGGAGGCATTGTTCCTTCAAGACACAAGAATATCGTTGATTAGTATTCTCAATAATACTAATCATGATAGGGAATGATGATGTAGAGAAAATTTTCCTTGACTCGCCTTAAATTCTTTATGTCATAATGTCGGAATGTCCATATGAATCACCGTAATATAATCCCGAAAATTATATTACCCTGATTCTCATGTGCATTTAACATTACCTCATAAAGTCAAGGTGGCGCGTCAACAAAATTTATCAACGTAAGATCAAGATCGAATACGAGTTAGATATGATTGAAGAGTTCGAGTATAGATGCACAAATAGTCAAGTAATTCCTACTTCAGTCTATATGCCGATTGTAGTCTAGATTCACCTATGTACCCTATGACTTGGGGTGGACACAAATGAACTCTAAATCCCTACAACCAAGGCTCTGATACCACTTGTAGCGACCCCGACAAATCGTCAAGTGACGGCGTCGGCTACGTGGGTCCCATTACCTGATTATAAGTCTTTAAGATAACGTTTGACCAAAATATGTCGCCTTCATTTCAAAATAAAGATTGTTTCAAAGTTTACAAGAATTGTTCAACCAAAAGTTAAGTTACAACGTTATAAGTACGATTGAAATCTAGGCGACACTGTTTAAAGTAAAGTCAAAAGACGCTCCATGAAATGCATGTATACTCGACATCGGATGCAAGTATCAAATAGTAAGCGGAAGCATGTTTCACATATCGTGCAAGACCTGAGAAAAACATAGAAATCTGTCAACGAAAACGTTGGTGAAATCATAGGTTTAAGTAAGTAAGTACAAGTGAACCACAAGATTTGCATCAAAGAAATAATAGTAATACATTCCAAAAGTTTGTTTCACGAGCACCCAATTATCAAAGCTTAACATTCCATCCATTGTATACCCCATCCATAGTGCTAGAACAAACACTGATTCTCGAAAATATATTTCATCCGTAGATGGTAGCGAACCGTCAAGGATGAGGGTTGTCAACCCATATGGCCATATAACATAAGTTCTCGCTTACACCCGGCAAGTGTAACTAATGATAATCGAATTGAGGATTTTTGTTCTAAACTCGTACGTAGAATGTTTGTTTTCCCGTTCTTGTGTTCACTTAGTTCAAAAGAATCGTTTATGTTTTCTCATCCCAAATATAAGTTCAAAAAGAGTAAAAGTGGGACTATGATCTCACCTCGAGTGCACGAGTATAAAGGTACTTCAACAAGTAAACGTGTGCATGAAAGTTGCTTAGCCTTGACCTAAACAAGTAAGTTATATCAATTAACCGGTTACGACACAAGGTCGGGTGAAATGTGTTCAATTAGTCCTATGGCTCGTTACGACTCGATTAAGTATAGCATGTGAATCACGTTGTCAAGTTTCATACAAGAAACAAGTATAAAAGCATGTTAGAACGATTGCATAAAAGTTTGGTTAAGTTTGACTAAAAGTCAAACTTGGTCAAAGTCAAAGTCAACGGGGTCGGGTCGGGTGTCCGACAATTTTCTCATGATGAGAAGTCATATACGAGCATAATAGTCAAGTTTCATGGTAAACGGGGTTATAGTAAAGCGGGAAACATTTTTGTGACATGAAAAACAAAGACAAAATGAGCTGGGCAGTATGCGCGGCGCGCACCCAAGTGTAAATCCTGGTCAGAACTTAACCACGAAGGCAAACATCTGGGATTTCTAATTCTACGCGGCGCGCGGGTATATGCGCGGCGCGCAATACCTGGGAAACATGCAGTTTGCAGAAAAATAGACCAAGTCACGAACCAAAACTCAAATTAACATATTTTATGAACCGAAAACATCCAAGATGCATACTATATATCGTTGGAAAGGTATTTTGACAAGGAATACAACTAACCACATATCATCAAACAAAAACATCATTTACAATAACCGAAAACTCGTCAATTGATCAAGAAAGGTTTATTTTCAAAGTTTCAAGTTCATAAAACGTATTTTATGATTCGGGAATCCAATTTACACATACGATATGCCGTTTTGAAGGTAATTAAGCATACATTGCATCTAAACACTTACTAACAACATTAACAAGCATTCAACGCATCAAAAGTTCATGTCAAGAACTATCAAACCCTAGTCAAACATCACAAAATCATTAATCGGGTTTTTGAAGTTTTCTTAATCAACCTACACATCAAAATGTGGCTAATGATACTAGTAACACAATTAAAACATGCACTTTAACAATCTAACAACATTATCTCATCCAAAATCAAGGATTAAGCAAACCCATTTCAAAAACTCAAACTAGTTACTCCAAACCACAAATCGAGCAAACAAAACATATATTCATGTTACACACGAGCCATAGACACTAACTAACACAATTTCAAGTATATAAAACGAATTTAGAGAAATTTAGTGTTTTGGAAATGTTACCCAAACTTGATGAAATTGGTATCAAAATGTAGAGGATGAAGAGAGGATCACGAAAATGTAATTTGTTTTGATGTTTGCTTCTCCAATCGGATTTAGATGATGAATGTTTGAATTGGGTGTTTGTGTGTGTGTTCTTGCTAGAGAGAAAGAGAGAGAGATGGAGGTGATTGAATGGTGGTGATTGGGGTGGACTAGTTGACCTAGTCAACTAGTTTGCCCCGTGTCAATTTTAGTCCCTCGAGTTTAGAAGCGGGTGCGGGATTTAACCGATCGAATATTTTTAAAACGCTCGAGTAAACGGGTGATGTCAAAATTAAATAGCGGGAATATAATGAACGTTACTCACGGAAACTATTAATTTAAATACGAAAGATTATGTTTTAAAAAAAAAAGACGGTGTTAAAATTAAATTTAACGGAAAAACGCGGGATGTTACACCAACAACAACAACAACAACAACAGCAACCACAACAATCATCTTAACAACAACAATAACTGCAACAACAACAACAACAATCAGAAGCAGCTATGCCAAAGGTGTGAAAAGTATCACTCGGGGTTCTGCACCAAATTTTGCAACAAGTGTAAAAGAAATGGTCATAGCGCGGCGAAGTGTGATGTCTACGGACCTGGGGTTAACAGAACGAAAGGAACAAATGGTTTCGGAACGAGTAATGGCGGAGCAAGTAGTGTCGGAGCAAGTTATGCCAATGTAGTTTGTTATAAATGTGGAAAACCGGGCCACATTATTAGAAATTGCCCGAACCAGGAGAACACGAATGGACAAGGCCGCGGAAGAGTTTTCAATATTAATGCGGCAGAGGCACAGGAAGACCCGGAGCTTGTTACGGGTACGTTTCTTATTGACAATAAATCTGCTTACGTTTTATTTGATTCGGGTGCGGATAGAAGCTATATGAGTAGAGATTTTTGTGCTAAATTAAGTTTTCCATTGACGCCTTTGGATAGTAAATTTTTACTCGAATTAGCAAATGGTAAATTAATTTCAGCAGATAATATATGTCGGAATCGAGAAATTAAACTGGTTAGCGAAACATTTAAGATTGATTTGATACCAGTAGAGTTAGGGAGTTTTGATGTGATAATCGGTATGGACTGGTTGAAAGAAGTGAAAGCAGAGATCGTTTGTTACAAAAATGCAATTCGCATTATACGAGAAAAAGGAAAACCCTTAATGGTGTACGGAGAAAAGGGCAACACGAAGCTACATCTTATTAGTAATTTGAAGGCACAAAAACTAATAAGAAAAGGTTGCTATGCTGTTCTAGCACACGTCGAGAAAGTACAAACTGAAGAAAAGAGCATCAATGATGTTCCCGTCGCAAAAGAATTTCCCGATGTATTTCCGAAAGAATTACCGGGATTACCCCCACATCGATCCGTTGAATTTCAAATAGATCTTGTACCAGGAGCTGCACCAATAGCTCGTGCTCCTTACATACTCGCACCCAGCGAGATGAAAGAACTGCAAAGCCAATTACAAGAACTTTTAGAGCGTGGTTTCATTCGACCAAGCACATCACCGTGGGGAGCTCCTGTTTTGTTTGTCAAGAAGAAAGATGGTACATTCAGGTTGTGTATCGACTACCGAGAGTTGAACAAACTTACCATCAAGAACCGCTACCCACTACCGAGAATCGATGACTTATTTGATCAACTACAAGGCTCGTCTGTTTATTCAAAGATTGACTTACGTTCCGGGTATCATCAAATGCGGGTGAAAGAAGATGATATTCCAAAGACTGCTTTCAGAACACGTTACGGTCATTACGAGTTTATGGTCATGCCGTTTGGTTTAACTAATGCACCAGTTGTGTTCATGGACCTTATGAACCGAGTGTGTGGACCATACCTTGACAAGTTTGTCATTGTTTTCATTGATGACATACTTATTTACTCAAAGAATGACCAAGAACACGGTAAACATTTGAGAAAGGTGTTAGAAGTATTGAGGAAGGAAGAATTGTACGCTAAGTTTTCAAAGTGTGCATTTTGGTTGGAAGAAGTTCAATTCCTCGGTCACATAGTGAACAAAGAAGGTATTAAGGTAGATCCGGCAAAGATAGAAACTGTTGAAAAGTGGGAAACCCCGAAAACTCAAAACACATACGCCAGTTTTTAGGACTAGCTGGTTACTATAGAAGGTTCATCCAAGACTTTTCCAGAATAGCAAAACCCTTGACTGCATTAACGCATAAAGGGAAGAAATTTGAATGGAATGATGAACAAGAGAAAGCGTTTCAGTTATTGAAGAAAAAGCTAACTACGACACCTATATTGTCATTGCCTGAAGGGAATGATGATTTTGTGATTTATTGTGATGCATCAAAGCAAGGTCTCGGTTGTGTATTAATGCAACGAACGAATGTGATTGCTTATGCGTCTAGACAATTGAAGATTCACGAACAAAATTATACGACGCATGATTTGGAATTAGGCGCGGTTGTTTTTGCATTAAAGACTTGGAGGCACTACTTATATGGGGTTAAAAGTATTATATATACCGACCACAAAAGTCTTCAACACATATTTAATCAGAAACAACTGAATATGAGGCAGCGTAGGTGGATTGAATTATTGAATGATTACGACATTGAGATTCGTTACCACCTGGGGAAGGCAAATGTGGTAGCCGATGCCTTGAGCAGGAGGGACAGAGAACCCATTCGAGTAAAATCTATGAATATAATGATTCATAATAACATTACTACTCAAATAAAGGAGGCACAACAAGGAGTTTTAAAAGAGGGAAATTTAAAGGATGAAATACCCAAAGGATCGGAGAAGCATCTTAATATTCGGGAAGACGGAACCCGGTATAGGGCTGAAAGGATTTGGGTACCAAAATTTGGAGATATGAGAGAAATGGTACTTAGAGAAGCTCATAAAACCAGATACTAAATACATCCTGGAACGGGGAAGATGTACAAGGATCTCAAGAAACATTTGTGGTGGCCGGGTATGAAAGTCGATGTTGCTAAATACGTAGGAGAATGTTTGACGTGTTCTAAGGTCAAAGCTGAGCATCAGAAACCATCAGGTCTACTTCAACAACCCGAAATCCCGGAATGGAAATGGGAAAACATTACCATGGATTTCATCACTAAATTGCCAAGGACTGCAAGTAGTTTTGATACTATTTGGGTAATAGTTGATCGTCTCACCAAATCAGCACACTTCCTACCAATAAGAGAAGATGACAAGATGGAGAAGTTAGCACGACTGTATTTGAAGGAAGTCGTCTCCAGACATGGAATACCAATCTCTATTATCTCTGATAGGGATGGCAGATTTATTTCAAGATTCTGGCAGACATTACAGCAAGCATTAGGAACTCGTCTAGACATGAGTACTGCCTATCATCCACAAACTGATGGGCAGAGCGAAAGGACGATACAAACGCTTGAAGACATGCTACGAGCATGTGTTATTGATTTCGGAAACAGTTGGGATCGACATCTACCGTTAGCAGAATTTTCCTACAACAACAGCTACCATTCAAGCATTGAGATGGCGCCGTTTGAAGCACTTTATGGTAGAAAGTGCAGGTCTCCGATTTGTTGAAGTGAAGTGGGGGATAGACAGATTACGGGTCCGGAGATTATACAAGAAACTACCAAGAAGATCATCCAAATTCAACAACGGTTGAAAACCGCCCAAAGTCGACAAAAGAGCTACGCTGACATTAAAAGAAAAGATATAGAATTTGAAATTGGAGAGATGGTCATGCTTAAAGTTGCACCTTGGAAAGGCGTTGTTCGATTTGGTAAACGAGGGAAATTAAATCCAAGGTATATTGGACCATTCAAGATTATTGATCGTGTCGGACCAGTAGCTTACCGACTTGAGTTACCTCAACAACTCGCGGCTGTACATAACACTTTCCACGTCTCGAATTTGAAGAAATGTTTTGCTAAAGAAGATCTCACTATTCCGTTAGATGAAATCCAAATCAACGAAAAACTTCAATTCATCGAAGAACCCATCGAAATAATGGATCGTGAGGTTAAAAGACTTAAGCAAAACAAGATACCAATTGTTAAGGTTCGATGAACTGCTTGTAGAGGACCCGAGTTCACCTGGGAGCGTGAAGATCAGATGAAGAAGAAATACCCGCATCTATTTCCAGAAGATTCGTCAACACCTTCAACAGCTTAAAATTTCGGGACGAAATTTATTTAACGGGTAGGTACTGTAGTGACCCGAACTTTTCCATGTTTATATATATTAATTGAGATTGATATTTACATGATTAAATGTTTCCAACATGTTAAGCAATCAAACTTGTTAAGACTTGATTAATTGAAATATGTTTCATATAGACAATTGACCACCCAAGTTGACCGGTGATTCACGAATGTTAAAACTTGTAAAAACTATATGATGACATATATATGGATATATATATATATATATATATATATATATATATATATATATATATATATATATATATATATATATATATATATATATATATATATATATATATATATATATATATATATATATATATAGTTAACATGATACTATGATAAGTAAACATATCATTAAGTATATTAACAATGAACTACATATGTAAAAACAAGACTACTAACTTAATGATTTTTAAACGAGACATATATGTAACGATTATCGTTGTAAAGACAATTAATGTATATATATCATATTAAGAGATATTCATACATGATAATATCATGATAATATAATAATTTAAAATCTCATTTGATATTATAAACATTGGGTTAACAACATTTAACAAGATCGTTAACCTAAAGGTTTCAAAACAACAATTACATGTAACGACTAACGATGACTTAACGACTCAGTTAAAATGTATATACATGTAGTGTTTTAATATGTATTTATACACTTTTGAAAGACTTCAATACACTTATCAAAATACTTCTACTTAACAAAAATGCTTACAATTACATCCTCGTTCAGTTTCATCAACAATTCTACTCGTATGCACCCGTATTCGCACTCGTACAATACACAGCTTTTAGATGTATGTACTATTGGTATATACACTCCAATGATCAGCTCTTAGCAGCCCATGTGAGTCACCTAACACATGTGGGAACCATCATTTGGCAACTAGCATGAAATATCTCATAAAATTACAAAAATATGAGTAATCATTCATGACTTATTTACATGAAAACAAAATTACATATCCTTTATATCTAATCCATACACCAACGACCAAAAACACCTACAAACACTTTCATTCTTCCATTTTATTCATCTAATTGATCTCTCTCAAGTTCTATCTTCAAGTTCTAAGTGTTCTTCATAAATTCCAAAAGTTCTAGTTTCATAAAATCAAGAATACTTTCAAGTTTGCTAGCTCACTTCCAATCTTGTAAGGTGATCATCCAACCTCAAGAAATCTTTGTTTCTTACAGTAGGTTATCATTCTAATACAAGGTAATAATCATATTCAAACTTTGGTTCAATTTCTATAACTATAACAATCTTATTTCAAGTGATGATCTTACTTGAACTTGTTTTCGTGTCATGATTCTGCTTCAAGAACTTTGAGCCATCCAAGGATCCGTTGAAGCTAGATCCATTTTTCTCTTTTCCAGTAGGTTTATCCAAGGAACTTAAGGTAGTAATGATGTTCATAACATCATTCGATTCATACATATAAAGCTATCTTATTCGAAGGTTTAAACTTGTAATCACTAGAACATAGTTTGGTTAATTCTAAACTTGTTCGCAAAAAAAAGTTAATCCTTCTAACTTGACTTTTAAAATCAACTAAACACATGTTCTATATCTATGTGATATGCTAACTTAATGATTTAAAACCTGGAAACACTAAAAACACCGTAAAACCGGATTTACGCCGTCGTAGTAACACCGCGGGCTGTTTTGGGTTAGTTAATTAAAAACTATGATAAACTTTGATTTAAAAGTTGTTATTCTGAGAAAATGATTTTTATTATGAACATGAAACTATATCCAAAAATTATGGTTAAACTCAAAGTGGAAGTATGTTTTCTAAAATGGTCATCTAGACGTCGTTCTTTCGACTAAAATGACTACCTTTACAAAAACGACTTTCCGACTATAAACCTATACTTTTTCTGTTTAGATTCATAAAATAGAGTTCAATATGAAACCATAGCAATTTGATTCACTCAAAACGGATTTAAAATGAAGAAGTTATGGGTAAAACAAGATTGGATAATTTTTCTCATTTTAGCTACGTGAAAATTGATAACAAATCTATTCCAACCATAACTTAATCAACTTGTATTGTATATTATATAATCTTGAGATACCATAGACACGTATACAATGTTTCGACCTATCATGTCGACACATCTATATATATTTCGGAACAACCATAGACACTCTATATGTGAATGTTGGAGTTAGCTATACAGGGTTGAGGTTGATTCCAAAATATATATAGTTTGAGTTGTGATCAATACTGAGATACGTATACACTGGGTCGTGGATTGATTCAAGATAATATTTATCGATTTATTTCTGTACATCTAACTGTGAACAACTAGTTGTAGGTTACTAACGAGGACAGCTGACTTAATAAACTTAAAACATCAAAATATATTAAAAGTGTTGTAAATATATTTTGAACATACTTTGATATATATGTATATATTATTATAGGTTCGTGAATCAACCAGTGGCCAAGTCTTACTTCCCGACGAAGTAAAAATCTGTGAAAGTGAGTTATAGTCCCACTTTTAAAATCTAATATTTTTGGGATGAGAATACATGCAGGTTTTATAAATGATTTACAAAATAGGCTCAAGTACGTGAAACTACATTCTATGGTTGAATTATCGAAATCGAATATGCCCCTTTTTATTAAGTCTGGTAATCTAAGAATTAGGGAACAGACACCCTAATTGACGCGAATCCTAAAGATAGATCTATTGGGCCTAACAAACCCCATCCAAAGTACCGGATGCTTTAGTACTTCGAAATTTATATCATATCAATAGGGTGTCCCGGAATGATGGGGATATTCTTATATATATGCATCTTGTTAATGTCGGTTACCAGGTGTTCACCATATGAATGATTTTTATCTCTATGTATGGGATGTGTATTGAAATATGAAATCTTGTGGTCTATTGTTACGATTTGATATATATAGGTTAAACCTATAACTCACCAACATTTTTGTTGACGTTTTAAGCATGTTTATTCTCAGGTGATTATTAAGAGCTTCCGCTGTTGCATACTTAAATAAGGACGAGATTTGGAGTCCATGCTTGTATGATATTGTGTAAAAACTGCATTCAAGAAACTTATTTTGTTGTAACATAATTGTATTGTAAACCATTATGTAATGGTCGTGTGTAAACAGGATATTTTAGATTATCATTATTTGATAATCTACTTAAAGCTTTTTAAAACTTTATTGATGAAATAAAGGTTATGATTTGTTTTAAAATGAATGCAGTCTTTGAAAAATGTCTCATATAGAGGTCAAAACCTCGCAACGAAATCAATTAATATGGAACGTTTTTAATCAATAAGAACGGGACATTTCACTAAACACCATTTAATCCGAAAATTAGTGTTCTTGAGCAATTTTATACCCAATTCGATTTTGATGCTTTTTAGTGTAATTATGCTTAAATTGTTTATGTATTATGCTTGTATAACCTAGATTGATGCTATTTAACATGATTAGAAGCCTTAAACTTCAAATTTTGAGTAATCTAGGGTTTGTGTTCTTGAGCAATTTGGGGCTTTTTGATATAAACAGTTTATGGCCGATTTTTGTCATGAATTATTGCTAAATTAAGTAGTGTAACATGTTTAGGTAGTTAAATAATCCAAACTTTGAGCCTAAGCATGATTTTGGGAATTAAAGTGGACTTTTTCAAGTCTAAAATTCATGAACTTGATTTTTGAGAGATAATGCCATTTGAAACTTGTTTAATTGCTAGTAATGATTATTTTGACATGTTATTTGAGTTGAACGCTTATGAACTTGGTGAACATTTTCGTATATGCTTATTTGAAAAAGAGTAGATTTGATAAAAATATGAAAATGAGCTTAAGTTTGATATAAATTGAACATGTCATTGTAATTATTTTGATTGATGATTTTGCTGACACTAATGCATATTTGGATGCACAAAAAATTGTGTTTGATGTGTTTTGCAGACTGAAAGGGGTGAATCTTCATCCCAAGCTCGTAATGCTCCTGCTGAGAATGCGGAACAACAGGAGGTGGATAACTACTACAAACAAGATATACCTCATCCAGTCATGATATTTTCAGATATGCACTTGGAAGATTTGCACCCGAACTTGAGATTTGACAGACGTTGGATAGATTATCCAAAATACTAAAGGGGTTTGCATACTCTTCATTCTAAAGCTGTTGAAGTACCTAGGGTAATAGAATGGGCACCGTTAGAAGCTGTAGAATTAGCCGGGCCAATTAGGGAATTACTTACACAGAGGTATGGTAATTCTACTTTTAACGATTGGGTACGTTTATTCAACATGCGTAGACCTGTATATAAAGTATGGTGTGAAGAATTATTGTGTAGTATAGAAATAAATGATCGGGTAGTTAGTTTAACCGATCGATCTTTTATTAGATTTTTGTTAGGAGGTTCGATGCGCCACATGTCTTTACTAGACATGGCTCAGGCTTTACGTATATATACGCCTGAGGAGTTAGCATCTGTCGATTGTAGAGGGTTGATACTAAATGGTAGAAAGATAGACGAAAATTTTGATACGCATGGTGTATGGAGTCAAATGACTAGCCATCACCGATTTAAAGGGGGAAATTACTCTTATTTGGATATAGATAGAGCAGAGTTAAGAGTAATTCATAGGTTTTTAGCCAATTCGATTACACAACGAGGTAAGAACAAGGAAAAGGTAAATGAACAAGATTTGTTTTACCACATGTGTATTCGAGACCCACAAAGCGCTGTAAGTATACCTTATTGTGTGGGTTATTATTTATCAGCTATGGTTAGGGGGATGAGACCGCATAACATAATAGGAGGTGGTATATTTATTACTTTGATTGCTGAATATCTCGGTGTGGATATAAGTCGGGGGGATTATTAGTCGAAGAACCAGAACCCCGCGATACAATAAGTTTAAATGTATACCATGGTGCGAAGGTTTTGAAGAGGCGAAATAACGCCACAGTACAATACCATGGTAGACATCCACAGGTTGAGAGAAACCTACAGCCAGGTAATGTGGGAGGGGGAAATGAAATGACAGAAATGCAAAGGTTTATAGCTTCACAAGAATATGAAAATGCTAGACATCGAGCATTTGAAGATTGGCAAGTTCATCAAAACCAAATCATAGCTTATTGCCAACAAATAGGTAGAAACTATATTCCTACTCCATCGCCCGTATTTCCTCCCTGGTCTATAGAGATCTAACCACCGTATCCTACGTATAACCCAGCCGAAGCATTTTATAACACATATGGTTATGCATGGAACCCCTACTGGTATCATTATCATCCCTAGTCTACTTAGTTTTATTTATTTTATAATTTGTAATGTTGATACATTTAATACTTATGTTGGAATTGTATTAGTTTTTATAATTTACAAATTTTTATTTTTAGATTTTAATAATGTTTGAATGTGGGGTAATATACCAAACTTCAAAAATATGTATATATGTTTGCATTTTATCTTATGTACACAACAGGATAAAACAACGTATTTTTAAAGACTGGCATTAAGTTCAGCAAAAGCAACTAATTTTGACGACAAGATGCAAAATATATGTGAAATAACAACAAGACGGAATGAACAAATGATGTGCACCATTTATCATTCAACACAAACACAAATATGTTTGGAAACTTTGGTAAAATCTAATCATTTCTACGCTAATCACCCTCAATAATTTAAATTGTTACTGATTTCTTGCAAATGAGGGCATTGCAAGATCTTAAGTGTGGGAAGGGGTTAAATTCTTTCGGATATTTAAAAAAAAAATTTATCTTAAACACTTGGTTACCATTAAAAATACTAGTAAAGCAGTAGTTGTATTAGAATCTAGTGCTCTCTGATAATAAAGAACAGCCCTAGTCTTATATACTGACTACCTAATTCAAGTAAAAAAATTTTCAAAATCTTCAATTAAATGAACTCAAAATCATGTTTATACATATTTATGAACGATAAAACTAGGTGTTAACACCTAAATTATTGTTACCTTGGAAAGGACATAAATTGAGAAATAAATCAAAATGTTAGAATTCATTTAAGAATGGAATAGAGGAGAACAAAAAGAAAAAAATAAAAGCCAAGTGTGGGAAATTTTCACCAAGTTATTCAAAATATATATCACATATTTTTGTACAAATAATTGAAAATACTTTTGTTTTGGACGATAATTAACTGTTTTACCCGATGAAAGAAAAGAAAAGATGGATCTACACGATGAATCAATTCCATCATTAAAAGGAAGTAAAGTCTTCCAAAAAAGACACGCGCTTCTTGATTTAGGTCAGGAAGTTGTCGTCCAGACCAGCTGTAGGTTGACGAAAAATCTAGAAAAGTCATCACTAAAATCAGCAGGAAATCCACGGACCCCAGCATAAAACAGGGTCGCCAAGTGGTCAGATTTATCCTAACCATGAGAAAGATTTATCTCGTAAAATGGGGAGGGCACCGTGCAAATTAGCTTGATAAGACTAATGAATCAGATCCCCAGAAAGGATAATCTCCTTAAAGATTAAAAATCAGCTTTTATGACTGATATTACTCAATCCTTGAGATTGACCTTAAAGATTGAGAATTCAAACTCATGGAATTCAATGATATCTAAACTCGAGCTTGAACGAGAAAATATTTTGATCAAAATTACAAACTGATTTGTTTTCTGAAAAACCATTTTCAATGCGTTCATTACCATTGAACGTAAAATCCTAGGAATTCACCTGGAATTCATTAGGTCACCTGAACCAAATCGGGTGTCAACCGTAAGAACGGTGGTTGCATAGCATGGTCAAAGACAGGACCTTGTGCCAGACCAAAAAATCATAAGGGTGAGCTTTACTATTGCTCCTACCAAGGATAGTAATTGCGTCCGACACGTTATAGACCATAATTAAAAGCATGTCAGGGGACATTGCCTTAACAGTTGCTTGTTCAACGCTTTCCTTTACAACCGGACGGTAGTTTGCCGAAAGGTAATATACGGGACAAATAAACTGGACGTGTTGCTTTCCTAATACAAGGTTAGCAAGTGGGTAACACAAAATCACAAGTGTTGAGCTAAAATTTTCAAATCTGAAACCCACACAACCCACAAAAATATTTTGCAAACACCGGTGAAGAGTTATTCCGGAAAACTTATCTAGGGTAAAAGCTAGATTTAATTTTCAAAAGATCAAATGTTTTCATAAAGATCCAATTTCCTTAATGGATCTAAATTTTTATAGTTATGTGGGACTGTAAACCACATCGTTACTACCATTGTTTATACCGCCGTATAGAAATCACTAATGTATAAAGTGTGAAGAATAAAGAAGTGATTCTAGTATTTCAAGACTATATTGCTTGAGGACAAGCAACGCTCAAGTGTGTGAATATTTGATAATGCTAAAAACGAACATATATTTCATAGCATTATTCCTCAAGAAAGACAAGCTTTTAGTTGCAATTGTTCTATTTACAAGTGATATTCGTTTAAATAATAAAAGGTGAAGACAAAAGACAGATTCGACGAATTGAAGACGCAAACGACCAAAAAGCTCAAAAGTACAAAATACAATCAAAAAGGTTCCAATTATTGATGAGAAACGTCTCAACATTACAAGAGTACAAGATTCAAAATGCAAAGTACAAGATATTAAATTGTACTCAAGGACGTTCGAAAATCCGGAACCGGGACTAGAGTCAACTCTCAACGCTTGACGCAACGGACTAAAAATTACAAGTTAACTATGTATATAAATATAATATAATATATAATTAATTATATAAATTATATATATATTATATTTATATAATAAACCGTCGGCAGAATAAGATCCAAATTGGAGTGAGCTGGAATTTCAAACTCCGCGACTCGCGGAGTTTGAAGAGCAAAAATGCTGCGAGTCGCGGAGCTTCCCTGGACTCAAATCCCTATAAAAGCAAACGAATTCTGATCATTTTTATCCATAATATATATCAATCTCTCTATATCTATACGTAATATTTATATTTATAATTTATATTTTAATTTTAATTTTAATTTTAAATCCTAATAATAAGGGTATGTTAGCGAATGTTGTAAGGGTGTAAGTCGAAATTCTGTCCGTGTAACGCTACGCTATTTTTAATCATTGTAAGTTATGTTCAACCTTTTTACATTAATGTCTCGTAGCTAAGTTATTATTATGCTTATTTAATCCGAAGTAATCATGATGTTGGGCTAATTACTAAAATTGGGTAATTGGGCTTTGTACCATAATTGGGGTTTGGATAAAAGAACGACACTTGTGGAAATTAGACTATGGGCTATTAATGGGTTTTATATTAACTAAACAATACCTTGTTAATTTAATATAGAAACTTATAATTCGACGTATTTATATATAACCACATACGCTTGACTGGGTACGGTGGGCGGGATATCTATAAATACCAATAATTATTCATTTTACCGAACACGGAACTGGATTAAAAGTTAATAGACTTGTTTAAACAGTGGTGAATTACATTCAAGGGTAATTGGTGTAATTGTTAACAAAGTAGTAAAACCTTGGTTTACACGCAGTCGATAACCTGGTGTATTCATTAAACAAAGTATTAAAACCTTGTTACAATTCGAATCCCCAATTAGTTGGAATAATTGACTTCGGGAATAAGAATAATTTGACGAAGGCTTTCGCTCTTTATATTTATGACTGATGGACTATTATGGATAAATTCGTATGGACATATTAAATAATCCAGGACAAAGGACAATTAACCCATGGGCATAAAACTAAAATCAACACGTCAAACATCATGATTACGGAAGTTTAAATAAGCATAATTCTTTTATTTCATATTTAATTTCCTTTATTTTATATTTAATTGCACTTCTAATTATCGCATTTTTATTTATTGTTATTGTATTTAATTGCACTTTTAATTATCGTACTTTTTAATTATCGCAATTTTATTGCACTTTTATTTATCGCAATTTCATTATCGTTATTTACTTTATGCTTTAAATTAAGTCTTTTATTTATTTAATATTTTACATTTTGTTTTAACTGCGACTTAAAGTTTTAAAATCGACAAACTGGTCATTAAACGGTAAAAAACCCCCCTTTATAATAATAATATTACTTATATATATATTTGTATTTTTATAAATTAAACTAATATAGCGTTAAGCTTTGATTAAAAGATTTTCCCTGTGGAACGAACCGGACTTACTAAAAACTACACTACTGTACGATTAGGTACACTGCCTATAAGTGTTGTAGCAAGGTTTAAGTATATCCATTCTCTAAATAAATAAATATCTTGTGTAAAATTGTATCGTATTTAATAGTATTTCCTAGTAAAATTTAAGCTATTTTATATACACCTCGCATAACATCAATTATTATTATTATTATTATTATTATTATTATTATTATTATTATTATTATTATTATTATTATTATTATTATTATTATTATTTTACATTTACTACATGATAAGTATTATTTTCTTTTTACTAATTCATGACTTGTATATATATATATATATATATATATATATATATATATATATATATATATATATATATTTTTTAGTTCCCAATTTTTTTATTATTTATATAAATGTCACTTTTTATTTATTACTTATAGGTTATTAGTTATAATATTACATAAATGCATAAATTTTAATTAGCAGTGAGTGTCGACTAACAGTTTATTATTTTCATCTTTTATTAACTTGTCAATTATTGCACAAAGTTAATTAATATGTTTTATAACTCTTAACACTTAATAATTGTTGATTAAAGTTTAATCATTAAGTTTTAATTATATTGTTTGGGCATTTAATATTGAAAAAAAATATAGAATGGAAAAATGAGGGTCGTTATAGTACCTCCCCGTTATTAGAAACTTCATCCCGAAGTTTTAAGTAGATTTCTCGTTTGCATCAACAGTTGAGAAGAGATGGGGATATTTCCGTATCATTTGGTCTTTGCGTTCCCAGGTATATTCGGGGCCTCACCGCGAATTCCAACGGACTTTAATGATAGGTATGTTGCTTTTACGTGTTTGTTTAACCTCTCCTTCCATGATTTCTATAGGTTCTTCAACGAAGTGCATTTGTTCATCAATGCGGATATCATCCAAAGGAATAACAAGTATGTCATCAGCAAGACACCTTTTAAGATTCGAGACATGAAACACATCATGTACTTGGCTAACTTTAGTTGGTAGTTCTAATTGGTATGCCACGGGACCGACTCTTTGAGTGATCGTGAAAGGTCCAACATATCGTGGACTGAGTTTGCTTCGTTTACTGAAACGGATAACACCTTTCCAAGGGGATACTTTCAACATGAATTTATCTCCAACTTGGTATTCTATATCCTTTTGTTTCTTATCGGCATAGCTCTTTTGTCGGCTACGGGAAGTTTCTAATCGTTGCTTAATCTGAGCGATCTTTTCGGTAGTTTCATGAATGATTTTGGGACCAGTTAAATGTATGTCCTCGAGTTCGTCCCAACACAAAGGGGATCTACATTTCGGTCCATATAAAGCTTCAAAAGGTGCATCTTTAATGCTGGAGTGATAACTGTTGTTGTAACAAAATTCGACCAAAGGTAGATGTCTATCCCAACCTTTACCGAAATTATTGCACAAGCACGTAGCATATCCTCCATGGTTTGGATAGTTCGTTCACTTTGACCATTAGTTTACGGATGATAGGCTGTACTCATGTTGAGTTGAGTTCCAAGAGCAGATTGTAAAGTTTTCCAGAATCTTGAAACGAATCGACTGTCGCGATCAGAAATAATCGAGATTGGAACTCCATGACGTGAGACAATTTCTTTAATATAAAGCTGTGATAATTTCTCCATCTTGTTGGTTTCCTTGATAGGTATGAAATGTACAGATTTAGTAAGACGATCAACTACGACCCAAATAGTATCGTTACCATTCGAAGTCTTAGGTAACTTAGTAACGAAGTCCATAGTGATGCACTCCCACTTCCACTGCGGAATACCAGGTTGTGTCAATAGACCAGAAGGCTTTTGATGTTCGGCCTTGACTTTCAAATAAGTGAGACACTTGCTAACATAAGTAGCAATGTTGGCTTTCATATTAGGCCACCAGTAGAATTGCTTCACATCGTGATACATCTTACTGGAACCGGGATGAATAGAGTACCTAGTCTTATGTGCTTCATCCATGACTAGTTCGCGAAGATTTCCGAAGCGAGGAACCAAAATTCTGTTGCCAAAGTACCGTGTACCATTAGCTTTCACTTGAAATTGGTTCTCAAAACCTATAGGTCCTTCACCTTCGATAAGTGTCGATTTAATAGCTTCCAATTTAGCTTCACAGATTCGTAATATAAGATTCTATTTGATTTTCAGATTTAGAGCACGAGCGCGTTTAACATCATCTTTTCAACTAAGAGCATCGGCAACTACATTTGCCTTGCCGGGATGATATTTTAGCTCACAGTGATAATTGTTTAGTAACTCGTGCCATCGGCTTTGCCTCATATTCAGCTGTTTTTGATCAAAGATGTGTCGAAGACTTTCATGGTCAGTGTACACCGTAAAGTGGGTACCATATAGATAATGTCTCCATATCTTCAATGCAAATACCACGACACCTAACTCAAGGTCATGTGTGGTATAGTTCTCTTCATGTTTCTTCAACTGTCTAGATGCGTAGGCAATAACCTTTTTACATTGCATTAAAACACAACCAAAGCCTTGCTTTAAGGCATCGCAGTAAACAACGAAGTCGTCAGTACCTTCAGGTAAAGATAGAATCGGGGCTGTGGTCAACTTCTCCTTCAGAATCTTGAAAGCAGATTCCTGTTCTTCGGACCACTCAAATTTCTTCCCTTTTTGAGTCAGCTTTGTAAGAGGTTTAGCAAGTAGGGAAAAATCTTTTATAAACCTTCGATAGTAACCGACAAGTCCCAAAAATTGACGAATATGCTTCGCAGTCTTTGGTATCTCCCAGTTCTGAACAGCAGTAATCTAGGCTAGATCGACATGTATTCCATTTCCATCAACAACATGTCCAAGGAATTGTACGGTTTTGATCCAAAACTCGCACTTAGAAAATTTAGCATAAAGTTGTTCCCTTCGTAAGAGTTCAAGAATCATGCGCAAATGTTGCTCATGTTCTTCCTCTCTCTTGGAATAGATCAAAATGTCATCAATGAAAACAATGACGAATTTATCGAGATAAGGTTTGTAAACACGGTTCATAAGATCCATGAACACAGCAGGAGCGTTGGTCAAACCAAAAGGCATGACACAAAATTCATAGTGCCCATAACGTGTGCGAAAAGCAGTCTTAGGAATATCGAATTCCTTGACTTTGAGTTGATGATAACCAGATCTCAAATCAATCTTTGAATAGATGCTTGACCCTTGGAGTTGGTCAAAAAAATCATCAATACACAGCAACGGATAACGGTTCTTGATAGTAAGCTTGTTAAGTTCGCGGTAATCAATGCGCATCCTTAACGTACCATACTTCTTCTTAACAAATAGAATAGGAGCTCCCCATGGGGAAGAGCTTGGACGAATGAAACCTTTATCCAATAGTTCTTGGAGTTGGTTAGATAATTCCTTCATCTCGGAGGTTGCTAAATGGTATGGAGCTTTAGCAATAGGTGCAGCACCGGGAGTTAAATCAATTTGAAATTCAACTTGTCGAGGAGGTGGAAGACCAGAAAGATCTTTGGGAAACACATCGGGATAGTTTCTAACCACTGGTACATCTTCAATGCACTTCTCTTTCGATTCAATCATCTTAACGTGGGCTAGAATAGCTGGATAACCTTTTATAAGGTATTTGCGGGTTTTGATACATGAGATAATATTGAGATTGGAACCACTCTTTTCACCTTGGATGATGAGAGTCTTTCCATTTCCCAATGGAACATGAACAGTTTTATCGTAACACATGATATACATAAAACACTTTATATTATTAAGGAACGAGGCGTTAAATAAGCCTTTTAATACACAATTCGGAAATAAAAATAGTTTAAGGCATAGCCTTTACATCGATAGAAAATGAAAAAAATAACTAAGAAATATTAAGATTGAAGTAGTCTTCATATTTCTTCTTCTCGTCCTTAAACTGCTTCATCACTTTTTCCATGTTATCTTTCACAAGTTTCTCTAGCCTTTCGGTTTGAGAGTCGAGAGACTCTTTCATAAACTTCTCATATCGCTCGTTCTTTTCTTTTTGCTTTTCGTAGAGGTACTCGAGATTGTCGTAAAGGTTGGTAACACGACTGTTAACGGTATTGGTGTCGTACTCTCTTAAAGCAAGCTGTTTGTCGACTCGACTTCTCTCCATTTTCATTCGGACGTCAATATGCTCCTTAAGGTAAGCAAGGGATTGCTTCCCCCAACGGGTGTTGCGTTCTTCTTCACACCTTAGCATCATTAACTCTTTTCTTAGCTTGACATTTTCTTCCATAAGTTTCTCCATTTTAACCTCCACTCTCGCCACGTGGCGAAACAAACCTCCAATGTTCCTCTCGGTATCATTTCGTAGACTCATGATTTCATACTTATCACCATCATAAAAAGGAGATCGGGCTATCTTTCTTTACAGACCAACCTCTTCATGACGTTTTCCTTTATCTTCAATTCTCGGAGTTGGGTAGTATTGAGGAGACCCATTAGGAATAATATTTGGGCTATAGTTTGGTGACGGTGAGGCAGGACTGTAGAAAGGACTTCGAACAGGTCTCGAAGTTGAAGAGTGTCCAACACCTACTTCGGTGGTAGGGTTGTGAGTTGCCTTGTTGGGCTTGTTAACACTTGAGCTTGACATCCTATCATTAGGAAAGAGACTTTGATTAGAATCTTTAAGTTAAGTTTAGTAAAGCATAAGTGTTAAGATTATAGGGCAATCCTAAGTGCTTTAAGTCTAAGGCAGGAAAGGTTATAGTTTCCTAGATTGCTAAGGCACCCTAGCTAACAAGTAAGGCACGCATAAAAATGCAATCCTGGTTCTCTATAACAGCCTGGTTATGCTCTGATACCAATCTATCACACCCCCAGTTAGGGCCTGGGCGAAATGTGACTTAATATCAAATAAACCAACATATTATAATATACGAGAACAATACTAAATGATAAAATAAACTTTATTGAGAGTATGCAGCGGAAAATGAAATGTCGTTACAATGATGGAAGTAACAATAATGTAAATGTTCAAATGCAAAAGTAAATAATGCGATATCTCTTGATCCTATGTCCAAGTAGCATCACATAAGTAGTAAGTAAGAAAGCTTGAATCAATCAGCACCTGAGACAAAACATGCTAAAGTGTCAACCAAAAAGGTTGAGTGAAGTTCATAGGTTTAATAAATAAGTTTGACCATTGTTTTAGACCACAAAATTTAGTTTGTAAAGTTGATCTCCCGCAGGATCAAAAAGTTATGCCAATGCGTGATATTTAGACTAAATGTTCAAGTTTGCCCCAAAGACAAGTTGTAGTTTATAATTGTCAGTTTAATTTCATTATTAAGTAATACAAAGACTTAGTCAAATGTATCGGGGACGTTACCCCCGATAGACCTACCCCCAATAATTAAGCATGCATTCAATGAGCAATTAAAAATATCACTGTAGGGACTTAGTCGGACATAGCCGGGTATAGCATAGTTTAGCAGTTGGTACTTGTGTCTAAATTGTAAATATTAAAAGCAGCATGTGTCTCACCCCGTAAAGTAAATAAGTTGTGCACAAAGTAAAGTGGGGCTATTAATTCACCTTAGTAAGTAGAGAGAGAGTTATTCCTCAGAATAGAAAGTTGGATGAGTGAGCAGAAAAGTCGACCTATTGATATTTAAGAGTAGTAAGTGTTTTTGCCCAAGTTTAAGTAGATGTTTAAGTATGATAGTGTTGTAAGTATAGTTCGTTTTACTATGTTTCCTTTCCTAGTAAGTTTCTATTTTTAGAAAGTTTTCACTTTTAGTAGATTTCTTATCTTAGTAAGTTTCTATAACTAGAAAGTTTCTACTTTAAGAGTGTTTTCCATTTTAGGATACTTTCCGTATTATATAAGCTTCCAATCACCCCTTTCCCTTCGAATGGCCATTTCAGGTCTAGGGGCTTGAGCTATAGGATCCTTTAAATCGGAAATCCAAACCCTTCCACCTAGAGTTTTGTAGAAACCATTCGTCAAGAAAGTTCGAAGATCTATACATCTCTAATACATATCCCAAAATGTTTTTATGTGTTATAATATAAGTAGTAGGTTATAGGTGTTAGTAATAGTAATAGTGTATACATATTAATTAATAGTATAAGTAGTATTAGGGTTTCATTAATTAGGGTTAGTTAATTAAAGTAGTATTTTAATGATTAGGGTTTAGGGTTTTGAGGGTCTAAATAATATGAATGTTAAGATCATGCACGAATATAATTATGAATATAAACATGAATTGAAAGAAAGATTTTAAAGTTTTAAGATTTTGGATCATACCTTGTTAATGATGATGAAGATTAACAAGAAACAAGAAGAAAACTTGGTGATGAATATCAAATAACCCAAATAATGAAGAACATGCTTGAAAATCTTGATGAACACGAAGAACAAGCTTGAAGATCCGAATACTACAAGAGAGGGAGAGGGAGAGATTGTTTTTGAGAGAGGATTTTGGTGTGATTTGTGAATGAGAAACTAGGAGTCTAGGGTTGTTTATATAGTGCAAGTATTAGAGTGTTAGTCAACATAAGGATGTTCTAATTAATGATTTTATTTTATTTTATAATTTTTAGTCAACAATAGGTGGTACTAGTTTATATATATATTTTATTTTATTTTTATTTTAGTCAACATAAGGATGTAATTGTTTAAGATTCTTTAGTCTCATTATTATTATTATTATTATTATTATTATTATTATTATTATTATTATTATTATTATTATTATTATTATTATTATTATTATTATTATTATTATTATTATTGTTATTATTATTATTATTATTATTATTATTATTATTATTATTATTATTATTATTATTATTATTATTATTATTATATTTTTTTTACATTTACTACATGATAAGTATTATTTTCTTTTTACTAATTCATGACTTTTATATATATATATATTTGTTTAGTTCCCAATTGTTTTATTATTTATATAAATATCACTTTTTATTTATTACTTATAGGATATTAGTTATAATATTACATAAATGCATAAATTTTAATTGGCAGTGAGTGTCGACTAACAGTTTATTATTTTCATCTTTTATTAACTTTTCAATTATTATACAAAGTTAATTAATATGTTTTATAACTCTTAACACTTAACAATTGTTGATTAATGTTTAATCATTAAGTTTTAATTATATTTTTTGGGCATTTAATATTGGAAAAAACATATAGAATGGAAAAATGAGGGTCGTTATACTTAACCTATTTACAAGTCTTTCAACATTAAACAAGTGTGTTGGTGACTAACAACATCATGTGACACTTACAACCTCAATTCATAAGACCAAACACTAGGTTATAGCTATTAGGGTTTCCTTTCATCAATATTACCCAAATTCACCCATTTAACTCCCAAATGGGTCTCACAAGACTCAAATGGCCCAAACCCTAGCCATCAATTAACTAAAACTCAAAACATGGAGTTAAGACTTACCAATACTATCAAGCCGTAGCTAAGAATGAGGAGAACAAATTTTCTATTTGCTCCAAAGATCAAATCACAAGTCTTCACCTTCGAATCTCACTTTTAATCCAAATGGGTTTTATGTTTTGGAAGAGAAAATGGAAAGAAAAGAGAAAAAAAAATGAATTAAATGAGATAAGTGGCTGAGACTTAAAGTCTAAATCAGATCTACACGCGAAAAGATGAATATACCCTTGAACTCCACCTTTTAAAAATAATTTCCGGAACCAGTTTGTCCAGATGGTCGCGGCGCGACCCCGATTGCTGCAGCGCGGTGTTACGCTATTTTCTCGAGCTGTTTTAGTCACCTCCTGACTTTGGTTTGCGCCTATTGTCGCGGCGCGACTCCCTTTACCGTAGCGCGACAAACAACATAAATTTATGGCTATTTTAATCGGCTCCTGACTCTGATCTGTGTGTAAAGTCGCGGCACGACCACACTCATCGCGGCGCGACAAACGCCTAGGACTGATCAATTCGACAACTTAAAACCAATTATTGATTTACGCGACTTATACGTGTCGTTCTCGCTTCATATTCATCTAATCTTCATCATAAGGTCTCACATGACTTAACACCATCAAAACACATGTATAAACTTATACATGAGTACGTTCTCAAGTATATATATATATACACATATATATACATTTACACATAAACTAACGCCTTATTTATTTTATCACATAAACGAACGAGTTATAAGCGTACTAATGGTTAAATACATACCTTTAGACATGTATGGGAAAAACGGGATGTTACACCACAACTCTCGGTAATTTTGTAATAAAATCCATTGTAATACCTTCCCACTTCCACTCGGAAATCTCAGGTTGCACCAACAGTCCAGACGGTTTTTGATGTTCGGCTTTAACATTAGCACAAGTCAAACACTTAGCCACATAAGTAGCCACATCAGCCTTCAAATTAGGCCACCAATACAGCTCCTTAAGATCATGATACATCTTTCCTGAACCAGGATGAATAGAGTACCTAGACTTATGAGCCTCATACAAAACTAGTTGTCACAGATCACCGAATTTCGGAACCCAAAGACGTCCCGCAAAATATCTAGTACCATCGGTTCGTACCTCAAACTTCTTAGCCATGCCTCTGACTTTCTCGTTCACAAAATTCTCCTCCTTTAAGGCTTCTTGTTGCACCTCAAGAATCTGCCTTGCGAGCTTGGTTAGAATTGTCATATTCAAGGCTCTAAACCTACGAGATTCAACCCTCTCTATACGACTTAACGCATCAGCCACAACATTAGCCTTCCCCGGATAATATAAAAGTTCACAATCATAATCATTCAACGTCTCAACCCATCTTTGTTGCCTCATATTCAGCTGTTTTTGATCAAGGATATGTTGAAGACTTTTGTGATCAGTGTACACTGTACTTTTGACCCCATAAAGATAATGTCTCCAAAACTTAAGCGCAAACACAACAGCTCCCAACTCTAAATCATGGGTTGTATAATTCTGCTCGTGAATCTTCAACTGACGTGATGCGTAAGCAATAACTTTCTTTCGCTGCATCAAAACACAACCAAAGCCCTGACGCGAAGCATCACAATAAACATTAAAATCATCATTACGCTCAGGTAGTGACAATATCGGAGTGGTAGTCAACTTCTTCTTCAGAGTTTGAAAAGCAGTCTCTTATTCATCCTTCCACTCATACTTCTTCCCCTTGTGCGTTAAAGCAGTCAGAGGTTTCGCTATACGAGAGAAATCTTGAATGAACCTTCTATAGTAACCTGCCAACCCTAAAAACTGAAAAACCTGAGTAGGAGTCTTTGGAATTTTCCCACTTCCCAATTGCCTCAATTTTAGCAGGATCAACTTGAATTCCCTTCTTACCAACAACGTGTCCAAGGAATTGAACTTCTTTCAACCAGAATGCGCACTTAGAGAACTTAGCGTACAGCTCTTCCGTCCTCAACAAATCAAGGACCGACTTCAAATGTTCTTCGTGTTCTTGATCACTCTTGGAATAGATAATAATATCACCGATGAAAACGATGACGAACTTGTCCAGATAAGGTCTACACACACGATTCATGAGGTTCATGAACAGAGCAAATGCGTTAGTCAATCCAGAAGGCATAACAAGAAATTCGCAGTGACCATAACGGGTACAGAAAGCGGTTTTCGGAATATCAGTTTCTTTAGCCCGCAGTTGGTGATAACTGGAACGAAGATCGATCTTAGAATAAACGGACGAACCTTGAAGCTGATCGAACAGATCATCAATTCTCGGGAGAGGGTAACGGTTTTTAACTGTAAGCTTGTTCAATTTACGATAATCAATGCACAAACGAAATGAACCATATTTCTTTTTAACAAATAGAACTGGAGCTCCCCAAGGGGACGAACTAGGACGAATGAAATATAGTTGCAACAATGAAGGAAGAAATATATGGAGTAGTCACATTGGTGGCATAGATATTTAAGGCAATTCTCTCAAAGGAGATAACGAGGATCATGGACTTCAAAGTAAATTTTCATTACCTTTTCGAAAAGAAGACGTACGAATGAGCGGGGAAATCTAGGATTCATCCATATTCTTAAATTTATGTGCGGATGAAAAGAACGCTAATCATGGTTTATAAAGAATGGTCAACTCCAAGTGAGATGAATCTCCAAAAATAATTTCATGCACCTCAAAGTATTGAATCATAGGATTGACGTTTACGAGGGTGTTGTGGTTAACAGCGAATATTGAGAGTAGAAACTCCTCAAACAGTCTAGTGTAATATATATCCATGATACCCACTATAATACAGTTGGGGTATAAACCCACCTAGCGCCTTTTCTACAACAGGGTGACCACCGAGTGTACCCAAGAAAATTGATTTATCGGTCCGCATTTCGGCCATGTCCAACCATAAGAGGGAAAATTTTATGAGCGCAAAGACTTTCCCACAAATTTTATAAGACCGGCAACTAAAGTGGTGTAAGAGTTTCTATCAATTAACTTAATGGTAAGTTTCATTCTTAAATGGAGGATGAGAAGAACTGTGATCCAAAGAGTAATGCGAAAATTTGATAAAATCAATCAAAGGAGTTTTGAAAAAGCTTTAAACGTTTGATGTGACAACATAAACGGAACGAAGTTCTTAGTAAATTTAGAAATATGCACGTGTACCATTTTATATAAAACAAATTGACTTAGTCAAATAGCTCAATAAATGAGTGGTTTCAAAATAGTTTTGAAGGTATGATTTAGTATATATTAGCCAAAATAGGTAAGGGTAAATTTATTCATTTGAATCCATACGTACATATATGATTTTATAAATTGTATACATGACAAAATATTTCATTACTTCTATTCACCCATAATCCCGTGAGGACCGCCCAATTAAACAAATGTGTAAAACTCCCGATGATAACAGAGTATCTGTATTTCAGAGGTTACAAGTTGAAGTAAGATCGTGAAAGATCGAGTAACGGACTTGAATCGTCGTGCGACATTTGACCAACAAATGTTACGAGGTCATGAAAACCAATGAGTTAAATGTTGTTTTGACTATTATCAGGACATAAGTCCTTGGGCCAAAACTGTTCCCGAGTGTGACGACTCGGGAATTTCCGACTAAATTTAAACTTTATTTTAAGCTATAGTCGACACGATAAGCAAAGTTTGAAATGCTGAGTCTTGAAAACTTTGGAACAGATTACATAAATGCATTTACCTTTGACCATTCCCGACGATTCACGAACAACTGAATGTAAATGGATATATATATATATATATATATATATATATATATATATATATATATATATATATTATAAATTGATATATATTAATAAAATGTGATGCGGTGTAGTTGTTGAAAATATAAATGTAAATAGTTCATAATTTAAAAATAAAAACTTGTTAAGTAATATTTAATATTTCAAATTTACATTAAAAACTTTGAGCACAATAATTAGGAATACTAATTTTACCCTTTCAACGAAACTAATAACGAAATAAATATATATTAACAATGGTAGATTACTATACGTAATATATATATATATATATATATATATATATATATATATATATATATATATATATATATATATATATATATATATATATATATATATATATATATATGGATTCTATACATAAATATTATTATGTGTAAATTGTAATATACATGTGTATTTATAACATTAAAAGTATTATTATTACTAATATATATATTTAGATTAATATATAAAACACTGTTTTATAAAATACAAATATATTAGAAACAGATTTTTAAGCATAGGATCTTCTTTACATCATTATCATTTAATTATTTTTTTCTTCTCTGTTATTACCTCAATCATGTGCAATTGTTTGCAATTCTGTAATGGGATTCGGAAGTTAACACAGAAACATCCAAATCAGTTTCCTTTACCTTTAACCTTTTTATTTTTTTTTATTTTTCTTTGTACTAAATGAACAAACGATGTCAACTCCCAAATCAGATCCATCCAAAATTAGTTATCACTCTGTATCATCTTTTATTTATCTTATTTTAATTTTTCTTCCTTTCCTGTTCTAAATTGAAGACTGTCGACCCATATCTCCAGTATATAAATTGATTTCTCTCAGGTTTGTTAACAATCATTAACTGCTTGGTAAGAAAGATAAAATCAATTTTTTTTTTTTTTAAAAAAAACCCGTCGCATGTTCTTGTTCATTTTTGTCAAAACTTGAAATCGAATTCGAATGCAAAATCCATAAATACCATCTTGTTAGGAATGTATTGAGTGATCTTTCTCCAAATTTTCGTTTTCCAATTCATCAAATTAAGCTTTAATTTTCAAGTCAAAGTTTATGAACTTAAAAGTCAAATCTGTGTTCTTGATAAAAAATCGAATTCATTTTTACGTATTAAGTTAAAATGATACCTTGGAAAGTTTTTAATGATGATTACAAATCTTTTTCGTGTTTTAATCTGAGTCCATTATGTGTTAAAAATCGAAAAAACCAATTATTATTATTAATATGTTATAATGGATGATAAAGATTAGTATATAAAATATATAAATATATAAAATTTATCTATATTTATTGACATATAATATAACAAGTATATTATTAATAATAAAATATATAAATATTGTTCGATTACAATTATGTATATTAATAAATATACAATTGATATAGGTTCGTGAATCCGAAGCCAACCCTACACTTGTTCATTGTCGTCATATGTATTTTTACTACAAAATACAATAGCTGAGTTTCATTTGCTCCCTTTTTAATTGCTTTGGCAATATATATTTTTGGGCTGAGAATACATGCGCTGCTTTTATAAATGTTTATGAAATAGACACAAGTACTTAAAATACATTCTACGTTGAGTTGTACCACTGGCATACTTCCCTGTAGCTTGGTAACTACTATTTACATGGGTATTGTAAACGCGAATCCTGTTGATAGATCTATCGGGCCTGACAACCCCAACCGGACTGGACGACCAGTATTCAACGGTTGCACAGTACTTCGTTTCGTGACTACACTTGGTACAGTGTAGTGAGATTTCATAATAAAGGGAATATGCGACGTTGATTAATAGTTAAGTATGGTTACCAAGTGCTCAACCACTTAGAATGCTTTACATATACTTGCAAGTGTATTATGTTTATGATTTTGAAATCTTGTGGTCTATTAATATATTGAAATGAATGTTATGATAAACCTATGAACTCACCAACCTTTTGGTTGACACTTTAAAGCATGTTTATTCTCAGGTACGAATTAAGTCTTCCGCTGTGCATTTGCTCAATTTAAGAACATTACTTGGAGTCGATCATCGCAATGGGACCAAATGTTGATGACTTCGTCCAGGTGGATAAGGACGGGTCTTTACAGGTGGTATCAGAGCGGTGGTCTTAGCGAACCAGGTCTTGCATTAGTGTGTCTAACTGATAGTTGTTAGGATGCTTTAGCAAGTCTGGACTTCGACCTTAGCTGCATATTATAAGTATTGTATGTCATTCCTAGTGGAAAATTACCTGCTTATCATTCCTAAGTCTAGACACGACTTCCTGCATTTATTTGATAGATAGTGTACAGATAAATTCATATCTTAGCGTATCTATTACTGTAGACTTTATCTGAGACATTTCCTTAAATCCCTTCGTAATCTACGGGATCTTCTGTACTATGTATAGGTATTCTATGTAATTAGAATATCATCTGATATCCGAAATTCTTTTCATATCAAAAACCCTTTATCTAATCGTACAAAATGGAACTCACCACTAGTTCAAGTCCCAAGGATTCCGATATGGAGTCCCACTCAAGCTCCGAAAGCAGTATAATCGGAATGGATCAACCAATCAGCCATCATCAGTTATGGATGAATTGAGGATGGGTTCGTAGTCAACTTAATCAATGGAGACACGAAGAAGGCGATCCTTTTCAATCAACCGAATTCACCTCTAAGCGAAGGACCTGAAGCACTTACCGGCGAACCTATCCGAAACACCATTTTTAGCCTCATTTCCAGGGTAGCTCATCACAATTACATTCTATCTAAAATTCTAAACCTTATTCATCCACTCGTTCTAACCGAAAATCACCCCGGAATAATAGAAGAAGTCAACGAACTTCGCGCTCGAGAAATTAATTTGGAGAATATCGTGCAAAATTTACCAGCTTCAGCAACATCACCAGAACCAACAGTACCACCAACATCGACGCCAGTACCACCAACAACCCAAGTTTCAACATCACATGCCTCAACATCTCATTCTGTACCTCGAGCATAATCATCGTTCTACGTATCGTTCTATCTACTTTATCTTCGTTCTACATATCATTCTACGTCGATTATCTTCGCTCGATATAGCGATTATGTAATTTCTAAAAGTTTTAGAGATTATGTAATCTAGTACTAACAATAAATCAAATGAGTTTAATATCTTATTGACTCATTAAATCCATAATTACATCTGAAGAAAAAATATATATGCAAGGATATTTTCATAAAGATTGTAATTAAAAATTCTTTTGTACAAACTGTTAATGGTGAAAATATTTTAACTGGTAGGTAATACCCGAGGAATATTTAGACTCCACATTAATAAGTTACACTGTACATTCTTCGAATCTGACTAAACGTTCAGTCACTATCCTACTTGTATCCATAGATATACGTATCCGTTCACCACAGAATCTTTTTTCGTTCAATTTCATATTTGGATTTTGACCTATCAAAATTCAACAAGTGGCATAATGAAGAAAACATTGGACAAAAATAAAATTTGTTAGAAACAAACGAATTAACTAATTGAAATATTGTTAAGAATCCACGCTAACTGTTCCTAGCTAACTGGTTACATTTTATTTATCGCAATTTAATTATCGCAATTTATATTCTCGCAATTTTATTTATCGTCATTTAATTTCTGTTATTTACTTTTACTTACTTTAAATCGGGACACATGTACACAATACGCCGGATTAATTCTGAGACAATAAGTTGTATACGGGTCATGATACGTATTTATTAATTCGAATATTTGGTATGTCCTAACACAATAAGTATACAATACGTTTTGATAAATCCTAAGACAATACGTACACAATACGTCTTAGTTAATTCTAAGACAATACGTCTACAATACGTCTCTGGGTTGATGCAAAGACAATACGTATACAATACGTCGTGGGATAATTCTAACATTTTATATATATAAACCAATTATGGGACTATCAACATTGGACAATTAAAAATGAATAAAAATATTGATTATAACATATGAAACTAAACATTTCTTCAAGTTTGCCACTTGATTTCATCTTAAACCACGTTTGTATCTTGACGATTACAATCTGCGTTCAAACCTTTCATGATTCTTGAAAACACCTCAATTGAGAGGATGAACCAACCACACTTCATCTATGAAAGGAAAGATTTATGCATATAATTATGCACCTGAAAAACTCTCGAAAATTGAGTAATCGTTTAACACGTAGATGTGCTAATTCTTTTAGTGTTATTATTACCCAAAATTTTGGTAATCCCTTTCAAAGTGGCAAATTTTGTCACAGCTTCAGCAAGTCAACTTCAACCTTTCGTCCGAAATTATATACCTCTTCGTGCTATCTGTATTACATTATATCAGAAATTTCTATAAAACCTAAGTATGAATTATGAATGTTTCTGGAGTAGTGTTGGGAATTGAAGCATGAGTTAGTATAACATAATGCGCTTGGCCAACGTGATTATATTACAGTAAGTCATGCTGAGTTTCTAAATGGAACGTGATGATGGTTCACAGTAGGTCATACCATCGTCATGTGCCATGTTACATAACTCCTTCATTCTAATTAACCTCTGAACATATCAAGAAAATATATTCTTGATAGTTCTATTCTCAATGATTCTGGTAATTTGACGAATCAAATTGTGCTATTACGTTCTTTCTTGATTATAACATTAAATTCATTCGAAACTCCATACTTACAAATTCTGGACCATTACTCGTTTTACTAGAGATCGAAAGGAGATTTAAAAGACAAAGGGAAGATATAAAACTCGACAACAACAAGGAAATTACAATAATTTAAAAAAAATTTAAAACATCACGACAATTAAAAATTAAAAGATTACAATCAAACTACTCGTCGTCGTCATTCGTCATCTGCGAAGTAGCTTTCACCAGTCATTTCACCATCTGTGAGGTACTCTGGAGACATCGGTATTTCTCTTATTGCTTCAGCAGCTGCCTCAGCTGATTCATCGAGGTAACGATTACCCAGCGTCTCTTCATCTTCAAGAACCACATACAGAGAAATGCGTTTACCACGATCTTCAATGGTATCTTTTATAAAGTACCATTGATCATCGGTACACAGAAAACTTGCCCTACAATCCACATCATAATCATCTTTATAAAAGAACACAGACATGAATTCACACGGAACTTTTTCCTTCAGAAAGGATAGCAAGTCTTGTGAACCAACATCACGAATATCGATATCTTCAAACGAAATACTGTCGCCCCACTTGTATTCCTTCATTTGATTACGAAAATCACCTCCGTAATGAACATCGAATGAAACAATCATTGGGGGAAGTGTTAGCATTTTGCAGTTTGAGAGTGTTTGATTTTGATTTTGAGAGAGGTGCAAATATAAAAGAAATATATGCTTGAGTGTATAAAAATGAAGTATATGGTTGGTGTCTATATAATGTAAAAGTGGCCGTTGGGATAGCCGTTGGGATTTTTTTTATTTATTTTTATTTTTTTTATTTTTATTTTACTAACGGTTAAAATTTGGGCGAGTTTTTGGGCGGAGATGGACAATGCCGTTGGGACCTCTCTTATGATAGCTTCATTCCTACTCTTCGAATAATCGAATGGTTTTATTTTTATTACTCAATGGTAATAAAACTCTATCTATCAGTTCATATGAGTCATTAAACATTTTTATTGTTAGCCATGATTACCACACTCAAATTTCGGGACGAAATTTCTTTAACGGGTAGGTACTGTGATGACCCGAGAATTTCCGACTAAATTTAAACTTTATTTTAAGCTATAGTCGACACGATAAGCAAAGTTTGAAATGCTGAGTCTTGAAAACTTTAGAACAGATTACATAAATGCATTTACCTTTGACCATTCCCGACGATTCACGAACAACTGAATGTAAATGGATATATAAATTATATATATATATATATATATATATATATATATATATATATATATATATTATAAATTGATATATATTAATAAAATGTGATGCGGTGTAGTTGTTGAAAATATAAATGTAAATAGTTCATAATTTAAAAATAAAAACTTGTTAAGTAATATTTAATATTTCAAATTTACATTAAAAACTTTGAGCACAATAATTAGGAATACTAATTTTACCCTTTCAACGAAACTAATAACGAAATAAATATATATTAACAATGGTAGATTACTATATGTAATATATATATATATATATATATATATATATATGGATTCTATACATAAATATTATTATGTGTAAATTGTAATATACATGTGTATTTATAACATTAAAAGTATTAATATTACTAATATATATATTTAGATTAATATATAAAACACTGTTTTATAAAATACAAATATATTAGAAACAGATTTTTAAGCATAGGATCTTCTTTACATCATTATCATTTAATTATTTTTTCTTCTCTGTTATTACCTCAATCATCATGTGCAATTGTTTGCAATTCTGTAATGGGATTCAGAAGTTAACACAGAAACATCCAAATCAGTTTGCTTTACCCTTAACCTTTTTTATTTTTTTTTATTTTTCTTTGTACTAAATGAACAAAAGATGTCAACTCCCAAATCAGATCCATCCAAAATTAGTTATCACTCTGTATCATCTTTTATTTATCTTATTTTAATTTTTCTTCCTTTCCTGTTCTAAATTGAAGACTGTCGACCCATATCTCCAGTATATAAATTGATTTCTCTCAGATTTGTTAACAATCATTAACTGCTTGGTAAGAAAGATAAAATCAATTTTTATTTTTTTATTTTTTAAAAAAAAAACCCATCGCATGTTCTTGTTCATTTTTGTCAAAACTTGAAATCGAATTCGAATGCAAAATCCATAAATACCATCTTGTTAGGAATGTATTGAGTGATCTTTCTCCAAATTTTCGTTTTCCAATTCATCAAATTGAGCTTTAATTTTCAAGTCAAAGTTTATGAACTTAAAAGTCAAATCTGTGTTCTTGATAAAAAAAATCGAATTCATTTTTACGTATTAAGTTAAATTGATACCTTGGAAAGTTTTTAATGATGATTACAAATCTTTTTCGTGTTTTAATCTGAGTCCATTATGTGTTAAAAATCGAAAAAACCAATTTTTTTTTTATTATTATTAGCGATAGCAGTTTATGCATAAATATATATATATATATATATATATATATATATATATATATATATATATATATATATATATATATATATATATATATATATATATATATATATATATATATATATATTTCAATCAATTTAAAGACAATATATGAGGTTGTATCTCGGTTGAAATTTTAAAAACACATCTTAGTACTCGTTGTTGGTAATTAGTTTGAGCTTAGGCCGATTGGTATTAAGAGATGAAGAAGAAGGAAAAAGCAACAGAATAGTCGGGTTGAATATTAAAACTTGTTGTGTTATTTCAGAAAGAGGGCATAGCCCAGTTGGTTTAAGTGTATGTCAGGGAAGAGAGAGGTCCCTTGTTCGAACCTCGGCCTAGACTATTATACATAGTTTTTTTTGTTTTCATTTTCTAAACAGCTGGGCTGTTGGCATAGGAGGTATTGGGCCGAGATATGGCCACTTGCTGATGGGCCGTAAATGATTTAAGATGTTGGGCCGAGTTCTTGAAACTTCGTTGGGCTGTGTCACAAAATGGTTGGACTGAAATTCAGTTTAAATAAATTAAGTGTAAGAGATAATTCAAAGAAGAAATTAACAGTGGGTTGGTTAGGCGTGTGTGTGGTTAACACTAGGTCACGGGTTCGAGCCCTGTATCTGGCATTCTTATCTTTTTTAAAGCCTATTTACATGAGGTAGTTTTACTTTATTATTATTATTATTATTATTATTATTATTATTATTATTATTATTATTATTATTATTATTATTATTATTATTATTATTATTGCTATTAAAAGTATTATTACTAAAAGTATCATTTTAACGAAAACTATAAAAGTTATCATTTTTATTGAAACTATCTTTTTTATTTAAAAATTAACATTTTGATTAAAGTTACTATATTTATTAAGATTATCATCCTTATTATAATTACTACTATTACTATCAATATCATGATTATTATCAGTATTATTACCGATAGATATTTTTATACAAAAAAATACATTACCATAATATTAATAATACATTTCACTATATTTTTATTTATTAAACTGATATTAAATAAGATACATATATACAAAAAGACATCATGTATATATAAATACATATTCTATTCATATATAAATTTTAATATAAAATTATTATTATTAATATATTATAATGGATGATAAAGATTAGTATATAAAATATATAAATATATAAAATTTATCTATATTTATATAACATATAATATAACAAGTATATTATTAATAATAAAATATATAAATATTGTTCGATTACAATTATGTATATTAATAAATATACAATTGATATAGGTTCGTGAATCCGAAGCCAACCCTACACTTGTTCATTGTCGTCATATGTATTTTTACTACAAAATACAATAGGTGAGTTTCATGTGCTCCCTTTTTAATTGCTTTGGCAATATATATTTTTGGGCTGAGAATACATGCGCTGCTTTTATAAATGTTTACGAAATAGACACAAGTACTTAAAATACATTCTACATTGAGTTGTACCACTGGCATACTTCCCTGTAGCTTGGTAACTACTATCTACATGGGTATTGTAAACGCGAATCCTGTTGATAGATCTATCGGGCCTGACAACCCCAACCGGACTGGACGACCAGTATTCAACGGTTGCACAGTACTTCGTTTCGTGACTACACTTGGTACAGTGTAGTGAGATTTCATAATAAAGGGAATATGCGACGTTGATTAATAGTTAAGTATGGTTACCAAGTGCTCAACCACTTAGAATGCTTTATATATACTTGCGAGTGTATTATGTTTATGATTATGAAATCTTGTGGTCTATTAATATATTGAAATGAATGTTATGATAAACCTATGAACTCACCAACCTTTTGGTTGACACTTTAAAGCATGTTTATTCTCAGGTACGAATTAAGTCTTCCGCTGTGCATTTGCTCAATTTAAGAACATTACATGGAGTCGATCATCGCAATGGGACCAAACGTTGATGACTTCGTCCAGGTGGATAAGGACGGGTCTTTACACGAGCGAAGCTGTTGCTAACAAGCGAGTTATGGAGGATAGAGCACGAGATAGGTAGTCTGGTTAAAACGAGCTTCTCGTATATCAACAAATAAGATAATGAATATTTTCCCTACCCATGTAATACATCGAAATTTCTGAATGAGTGGTGTAAAAATTTTCTTTGACTCGCTTTCTATTCCTCATGTCACAATATTGGGACTTCTTTATGAATTAACGTAATATAATCACTTTGGCCTGACGCCATTATATTTCACTAATTCATAGTTCCATTCCAATAGCACTACATGAGGTCAGGACACACGATCAACCTCGAATTTCCACACAATTTCTCTAAAATAATTTCTTAAACAATGTGCTAAGGATAGCACAAGAGACAAAACATCATAAGTAACAAATAGGAGTAACGATAACATAGAAATGTCTTCGAAGTACCAAAAATCTCTAAAAGTCAAGAATGACGTTTTTCGGTTCAAAAACCAAAGCACATAGGCACAACGGCACAAAGGCACGTAATATAACAAGAATGTTATATACCTAAACATAATAGCTGACATTGAAATGCCGAGCATTTAGAAGTCAAGAATGACATCTCGCGTAATATAACTCAAACGTTATATACATAACCATAATAGATGACATAGAAATGTCGAGAATTTCAGAAGTCAAGAATGACATCCCTCGGTTTCACTACCCGAGGTGTTCTTATAAGGATAAGTTTGCATGAGTCAAAGAATACGTTTAAATCGGTATCGGAGTTCCTCCGAGATTCAGAACATAATAGAGATGTATGTATGATAACAATATACATACCAATACGGTACCAATAATCACATATAGTAATATATTATAGGTCAGGCTATAGACTAGAGTCACTAATGCACCCTATCGACTCGGGTAACGACATCAATGCAGCCTAATTCCCTACAACCTGGCTCTGATACCAACTGAAACGACCCGTCAAAGTACATTTGACGACCATCATTATCTTGGTCCCACAGCTTGATCACTCTCTATATGAATTTGATAAATAACCTTGCATTCTTTATTTAAAAATGATTTCTTATAAAGGAAACCTACCAAAACGTGTAAGTTTAGAAAAACCATACATTATTACTTAACCAAAAGTTGACCAAAACAAGTCAATAACATCCACTATTAAATGTATCAAAATAGAATGCAAGTTAATGTTTAACAAAAGCTGCCATCATAAATATGCAGACTCTCTAAGCACAGCGGAAGCAATCAATCATGAACCTGAGAATAAAACATGTGAGTAACTGTCAACAAAAATGTTGAGTGAATTATTGGTTTAATATTGCAAACAATATTTAATTTAAACCATAAAAATTTATGTTTGACAACATAAAAACTCCCTTTTTGAACCACAAAATTATATGCTAGAAAACATATAAAAATATTATTCCATTTTCCGTGAGCCACCTGGTAACCACTTAACCATTTATTTACCCTTGCCAAACACAATAAATAATATACACCGAACAAGTGTATCTTCAACTAAATATGAAGTACTAAACATTTCGATTATAAATTGCTAGCGAGACTAGCTCGAAATGGGTTGTCAAACCCGATAGATCTATCCGTAGGATTTGTGTTCACTAGTAGAAACCAGTAATTACAGTTACCAGACTAGAAAATATTTTTGTTCAACTCACAATGAATAATTTACCTTTGATTGCCACTTGTGTCTAAACGTAAAACAAAATGCATGTAATCACATCCCAAAAATATACTTTGAAAAGTATGTAAAAACGGGACTATAACTCACCTTAAAGCAAATAAAGTAACCACACAAAAATGCGAACAGCAAATGAAGTAAAGTGATCAGGAATGATCACAACGCCGACCTATAAACAAAGTAGGTTGATATAAATAACTAACTTAGGTCAAGTCTTAGTATGATAGCTATGGTACATGTTGCAAGTAGACATAGAACAACACTCAACATGCATCGGTTTGATCAGAACAGCGTACGGACACACACTTTCTTTTTTTAGAAAGTTTCTATTTTTAGCAGGTTTCCATTTTTGGAAAGTTTCTATTTTAGGAAAGTTTCTATTTTAGAAAAGTTTCTATTTTTGAAAAGTTTCCAAATTTAGAAATTTTCCATATTTAGAAAGTTGCTATTTTTGGAAAGTTTATAAGTTAGGAAAGTTTTTTTAATTATAAAGTCAACAAAAGTCAACTGGAAGTCAAAGTCAACCGAAAGTCAACTCAAAAGTCAACCTTGGTTAAACATAGTCAACATTAATTTTAAAAGTATAAGTTATATTAATAATATAAGTTATAACGTTAATTAAAGTCATATATGTATAATTATGTCATAACATAAGTTTTAATTAAATTAAATGAATTATTAAAATTCAAAAGGTTTATTCTGGCGGAGAAACCCTGACTCCGTGTGACTATGTCACCCATACCGCCCACCCCGCTAGGGCTAAGTAAGCCGTGTAAAGCACCTCCCCCACAATACCCAACAGGAAGTTGCAGGCCGAGAATCGAACCTGCACCTATCTGTATTCAATAAGGCCCTCCTGTGGGCCCTGGGATCATAAGCTTAGTCATAATATAAGTATTGTTAATTAATAATAAATTTTAAATCATATCATAAGTATTATTAATTAATAATGAATTAATAATCATATCATAAGTTTCTAATTATAATTATTAAATCATAAGTATTTAATAATTAAATTATAATTAAATAATAACTAAGCCTTATAATAATTAAATGATTAATTAATCCTTATTATAAGTCTTATTATAATAATCTCATAATATAAGTTTAATACTTACCATAAGTATTTTTCATTAATAATAAAAGTATTATTAATCATAAGTTTACTTAAATGTTTAATTAAATCATAATTAATTTAAATGATGTATTAAATATATATATCATAAGTCTTAAATTAAATAATTACTTTTTATATCATAATTAATTTATTAATAATGAAATTCATTATTTATATCACAAGTCATAATTAATAACCATAAGTTTTAATTAAAAGTTCATCGGGTCAAAACTTGAGCCCTGGGAATCAGTTTTCGGCGAGTCTTATATATATATCTTCACCTAACCAACCCACCCGACACATTAGTATGCTCAAGAACACCCTAATAACAGCAAACAAGTCGTGACTTACAGCCATAAATCAACTTGTAGCTTTAATGCGTTCAAAAACATGTTTTAGTCATACAGGGTGATCCGTGGCTCGGATTTCGATGACCCAAACATAAAAGTTCATTTAATCATCAACCCTAACACACTAGTACACTCTAAGGACTCTAAAAGTGGTCACAAAGTTTGACCATACCTGAATCAATTCATTTTTACATTTTAATTTCAATAAAACACCATTTTAATCATATTTATAGCTCCGGGAATCGAAATAACATGAATCCGGAGTCTAAAATTAATGTATTGATAAGAGGAACTCATATACACACTTTAATTTCACTTTTATATCAGTTATGTTTACAGAAATGATCAAACAAGCTGCTGTCCCAAAACAATCAAACCGAAAACATGAATTAACGAGCAATTCTACGCATACTATCAACAATACAATAACATATAATCATCATACTATCAATATAACATACAAAATCAGTAAAATATATGAAAAATTAAAAATCTAGGGTTAGGGTTTATACCCTAATCGAGAATCAAGAGATATCAACGTGTAGAGAAGAACGAGAGGAACGCATTTATGATGAAAGCCCTAAATCTTCAAGCTTGGAAAAAAAATATAATGATGATGATGGTGTGTATAGGTGACGGCCAAGGAGAGAAAAAGAGAGGAAGAAAAAGATATTTTTTTTTTTTTGATTAAAATGAAATGTGTAGTGATTTAGGTTAAGAATTACCAAGTTTCAAAAATTTGCAACATCACCCCTCCCCATAGGGAGTTCGGCCAAGATTTTGAATGGGGGTGAGCCCCACTAGTCCAACTTGATAAAATTTTAATTAGCTTGTGGCCCGAACGTTCGATCGAAACCCTAAACGCGAAAACACGACTACGCGATTAAAAATTCGGAGAGATAACAAATACGCGATGAAAAATATATATAAACACTATATATAATCATATAATATTAAAATATCATATTTAAAATAATTAGGATTTAAAAATTCCAAAAGCTTGACCGTTGGTTTGAAAACCGAAAAGATTCGCCGGATAGATATCCACGATTCGTATAAACATACAAATTTAATTATGAATACAAATATTCATTTAACACATAATAATTAATATATTATTACTAAAATAATAATATAGGTCATAGAAATGATGTGGCACGAATAACAATTAACGGTCGTTAAATAATAAACGGTAAAAGATAACGGAAAAAGTAGGGTCGTTACACCAGAGGCGTGCGATCATGCCAGTCGATTTTTTGATGTGGATTAGGTCTTTTTGCATCAAAAGATCAACCAACCCCAGTTACACCAACGAGGATGTTACATGTTATGCTACCGGTACAAAAGTCCCGTTTACACCTTGGTCACAGTGTCAGAAGGTATCTATATATCTCAAATCTAATATTTTCCCTACATTTTAAATGTAATAAGATTCATATATATTAAATTGTTTTTTATGTGTAATTGCTAGGTCCTATTTTCACACTTGTTGTCTACCGCCAAACACTTGGTCCTTTTTATTCTTGATTTGAGCGACTTCACAGTTGTTGTGTATGATAGTTTAATTGATCATGGGCTTATTGAATTCCAAGCTTTTTAGGTTAGAGAGTTGGGTAAGTGTTTGCTTGAGTTCGTGAGGGCTATTGGCTATACTCCTCCGCCATAGGTAAAAATGCCAGTTACATTCACTTTTAGCAAGGACGTACCTTGGCAGAGTGGTTTATATGGTGATTGTGGTGTTTGAGTTTGCACACACTTGGAGTGGTTAGCATGTGGGCTAATGTATACATTTGAAGCTGATTCGGCCAAGGTTGTATGGGTTTATAGACTTAGGATGGGAAAGAAAGTTTTAAGAGCATGATTCGACGTACAGCCACGTACTATTTTGTAGTTGCGTTATTTCGTATGATTGTAACTGTAAACTTCTTTTGATATGGATTATTTTGCTACATTATGGTAGTTGAACAACAACTGTATTTTGTAACTTAGAACGTTGAACAACAACTAGATTTTGTAACTTTGAATGTTGGTTAAAGATGTAGTCGACCACTAAACTGGTCTACCACAACTTTAATAGGTTGTAGTCAAACACCATAAGGATTTCCGCAACTGTCGGCCCCACATTTAGATAAGATTTCTTATCTTTATTCCATACGGATAAAAAATCCAACTTTACAAATTTCTTAGGATAGAATACTGGATTCTTTTTGTAGTATATATAGTGGTTGATTTTCATTACAATTCACACCACACATACTACTACCAATAAGCAAATAAATGGTGATGATTTTCAAAACTTCAAGGTTTCCTTCTGGTAAGTCATAATCTTTGTCTATCTACTTATAATTTATATTAACGGATAGTTTAAGGTTTACATTTGTTCCTGAGGTAAATTTGAATATGTAAACAATAATATCATTTATATGCCACTGAACTATCCTCGTGTACCCATGAAACTTCCAATCTCACCAAACAAACCCATGAATCGTAAGAGTTTGTTTTAAAAATCTTTAAAAAAAAATAAATATCAAACAACATTCACACTTTTGCATGAAATACATAGTGGATAACTGCGTGTTGGATATAATTGATGATGAAGATGATTTTAGTGATTTTTTGACCTACGCTATTTCAAATTAATCCGTTCAAATATATCTTGAATATATTATAAACTCAATGCATGTTTTTGGTCAAAACCTTACTAATCCCACCAACCAGTTCAACCAACAACAACAATTCCCCAATCAGTTCAACCAATAACAATTCCCCAATCAGTTCAACCAACAACAACAATTCACTAATCAGTTCAACCAACAACAATTCACCAATCAGTTCAACTAACAACAATAATTCACCAATCAGTTCAACCAACAACAATAATTCACCGATCAGTTCAACCAACAAGAAAAGTTAACCGATAATTACCACCAAGAAAACCACTGTACCAGAAAAGATCCTTACATCATTGACATGCCTAATTTTGATCAAAGTGAGTCCGATCACGACGATATGGAAGATTTCAATCCCCCAAAAGAAACAAAACACCCTTTTAAAAATTTTATAGTGGAGAAAGATGAAGATGATGATGATGATGATACTGATAAAGAGGATGAAGCAGAACTTACGACAAACCAATTTTGTGTAATCCTGAACGCGTTGATGTATTTTGGAATATGCCGCCGCTACTTTCTAACACTGAACCATAAATCAAACCTAGAGATATGACAATATATGAACTCTCAGACACAATTAGAGTTGGTCAAACATTGAAAACAAGGAAGAATTTCTTATGCAACTACGAATAAAGTGTGTTACTGAAGGGTTCCAAACCAAACCAAAGTACTCGGATAAGACAAGGTATACAGCTATTTGTATATCACAAAATTATGCGTGGCACATGAGTGCTGCTATTATAAAAGACAACAACAACTTTCAGGTACGAAAGATGAATGATGTACACACGTGCTCGAGTACACAAATTCTACCAAATAATAAGCATGCCAACACGAAGGTACTTGGAAACATGTTAAAAGATAGGATGAAACATGAAGGTCGTGTCTATCAACCAACTGATATCATGAATGATATGTTAGCTAGGTTTAAGATAAGCCTATCGTACCACCAAGCGTGAAAAGCCAAATGTTATGCAATTGAGTTGTTGAGGGGTAGTATGGAAGAATCATTTCAAATACTACCTTTGTATATACATAATCTTAAATTGTGTAACCCAGTGAGCGTAACCAACATTCGAACTGACAACAAACGCAAATTTTTTATGAGTTACATGTCCATTGGTGCAGCGGTATGTTAAGCAATGTCTTTCTCTACTTATTAATTAAATTTATCTTTCTTGTCTAATATGCAATACTTTTTTATGTAGATATGTTCATTTGTTAGGTATGTACGTTCGGTAATCATAATCGATGGAGCTCATTTAAAGGGTGGTTACTTGAGGACTAACCTAATTGCAGTGCCTACGGATGCTAATAATGGAATTTTTCCATTAGCCTACGATATTAGGGCAGGAGAGACAACAAATCATTGGACATGGTTTCTTGGGAATCTTAGAGACATGATACAGTCTTTCGGCTGTTGTATTGAGAATTTTACCATTGTATCCGATAGGTCACCCACAATAGTCGCAGACATATCAATTGTTTTTCTGGAAGTATTTCATGCACTCTGTTGTCGTCACTTGCTAATGACCCTCAAAAGCGAATTTAAAAGGGTTAAAAGTTACGAATGACACTACTGGAAGATGTGCAAGGCGTATAGAAAATTGGGTTTTCAATACCACTATAATATTCTCTGCAGACGTCTTCCAGATTCGGCACAAAAACTCATTGAAGTAGGCCTTAATAGATGGTCGCGACATCATGCAGATCGTGTTCACTAAGCTTACTTAACTAGTAACAATGCTGAGTCCATGAACGCATTGTCAGTTCATGTGAGGAAACTACCAGTTACAATGCTACTTGAGTTCTTTAGAGCTCCAGTTCAACAATGCATCTTGGAACATAGTAACACGACTGCTGGTTTAACAACACCTCTAACACCATACGCGGAACATAAATTGGGTAAACAAAATCATAAGTCTTTGAATTGGACGGTTAAACTGATCTCTAAAATAATATTAGAGGTGTTTGATAGTAGAAAGGGAGGGAAAGTGAATCTAGCAGAACAAATGTGCACATGCACACAGTGGCAGTTGTCCGGTCTGCCATGTGGACACGTGATGGTAGTAGCAAGGTATTTCAACCAACGAGACGTGACTTGTCACGTTCAGGGATATTTCACCACTGAAACTTACAAGTCCGCATATGAGGATGAAATTCACCCGCTAGATCATATTTGTGAATGGGAGGATCCAGGAAGTTTACCAAATATCCAACCTCCGGTGCTTAAAAAAGGCAATCTGGTCAACCAAAGGGTACTAAACGTATACCGTCCAAAGGAGAAAAGAAAAAAAAATCTACAAGAAAATGCAGTCGTTGCTTAGAATATGGACAATGTCGATCAGTTTGCACCTCACAATAAAATCTATCAGATCAAACACAGAGGTCAAAGTCAAAGTCAAAAACAAAGGCAAAGCCGAAGGCGAAGGGGAAAGGGAAGGGGAATGAAGAAGATTCATGCTCAACCTAATATGACGCAACTTGCAATTTGAGTGATGATTAGCTTATTATGTTTTGTTTATGGAATCTCGTCAATCGTTTATGTTTGTTATGTTGTCGGTTTGTGTCTAGTGTTATTGTTGTGTAATAATTGTTGATGTGTCGTAAAGTGGTATATGAATTGTCGTATAAAATAATATGGAAAAATACCGATTAAAGATTGCTACACAATAACGGGCAGTGTACCCGATCGTGTAGTAGTATAGTAACTGGTTTAGTTCCGTGTATCGTTCCAAGGACAGTTGTATTAGTCAAACTAGAATTATAAACTATATTATGATTAACTAAGTAAATGAAATTTAAAGGTACAAGATTTATGTTTTGTAGCTTATTTAATGATTAGCCAAATCAGAGAAGAGTAAAAGTAAAAACAATATTTTTAGTCTTTTAAGTTTATAAGTGCAAGGAAAGCAATTAAGATAGTTTTGATATCAAAGAGATGAAATATGCTCATCTAGACTTTTTACCCTCGATGTGAATGTTTATTTAGGATTAAGATCGGATCGATTGGTTATGCACGAGAACTAATTGATCGGTTTACCAAGAGTAGTCTTGAATAAACACTCAAATGGGATTACACGACGCAAGTGATGTTCTTGTCATCTAAGACCTCCTATTTGTAATCAACTAATTTAACTAGTCTAAAGACTTGAAGAATGATCAAGTCAATGGTGTGTTGATCATGATCCACTCCTATGTCAACTAATGGTTTAGCTTAGTTCATTCCCTTGGTCTGGTTAAATGTTCAATTCACCCAACCCAAGTAATCAATTAAGTGTAGTAATAAGATCCCTATAAACGTCACTAGATAAGGCAAATTACTAACACCTATTAGTTATATGGAATTGAGTAGTGAAAATATGCATGACAGATTCTAGGGAATTGATCGTTCACCTAGACAACTACACATATCAATTAAGCTATCTGAAAGTATCTACAAGAGTCGTTCTTACATTCCTATATAGACTAACCGTTTGAACGCAACTTACCCTTTTTTGGTAAAAGACGGGCAAACACTTGTCACTAGGTGTAAATCAATATACTAAATCAGCAAGATGGTGTTTCTTAGTTGAACAAGTATACTAACTAGTTGAATCGAAATGATTAAACTTAACAAGAATGGTTCTTGTATTCAAACATCAAACTATCATGCATGGTAACTATCAATCAAAAGTAAACATTCAACATCTCGGTTATTTATCTAGATGAACATAAAAGGAACTAGCCAACAATCATGCTAGAAAACTTAAACATAACAGTAACAAAGATAGAATTCATTGTAAATACAAGATTGACCTTTTTAGAGTAATCTTGGATGAAGCCCTTGAATGATCCTTGAATCTTCAATGATTTTAGTGTTTTTGATGCACTTTGATAAGCTCAAGAACTGTTTTGAATGATATGTTTTCGTCTCTGAACAGAAAGAAAACTGGCACACTTGGAATGAAGCTGGAAAGAGGTTTAAAAAGGCTGAAAAGTAGCTGGAAAGCACTGTGCGCGGCGCGCACATAAGGGGTGCGCGGAGCGTACTACTCACCTACCACACTTTTACTTTCCAGTTCATGATCGCACTTCAATTTGGATGTTTCAGGTACTTGTGCGCGGCGAAGTGCGTGGCGCTCTCTGTTGTGCGCGGCGCGCTCTGTTGAACTTGCGCGGGGCGCTCTCTGGTTTCCATTTTAATCAAATGTTCTGATCAAAGTCTTGAGTGCGCGGTGGTGTGCGCGGATAGTGCGCGGTGCGCACTGTAGCTTTCATTTTTCTGTTTCTTCGTTTCTTGTTCTGGTTTTGATCTTTGAGTTGTTTCATTCATTATCTTCAACATTTCTTCAAGTATTCAATGATTCTATGCTTAATTACAATACAACGGAATAATAATGGAAATATTACAAATTCGTATGAAATAACCGACGATAGGACTTGATATTGTGACTAATGATATGTCTATTTTGAGTAATATTTAAATCCCCCACACTTAACTCTTGCTTGTCCTCAAGCAAGTCTTGTTCTAATCATGCGTATACAAAACACAAATATATATGAATCAAAAACATTGTTTGAAGTACATTATACACAAATCACACGAATCACGCAAAACACACACAAAGACTCACGCTATATGGTACACAATTATCACACGATTCACACGAAGTACACAAAACACACACATTATTTTGTAACACAACTCACGCTATATAAACACATATTTACACAATTGGAATACACACTCGTGAGGGTACACACACAATTTATGAAACACACGCACACATTTGGATTGCTTGGGAGAGGTGAACTTCGATGAAAGTTCTTTAAAAATTTGGATCCTTAGGGAAAATTGGATCTTTGAGAAAACGTTTTAAGATTTTGAAAATGTCATTGCTAGTTTTTTAACTAGACACGTTTTCTGGTTTTAACCTCAAATTCCGGTTGAGGGTAACTAAAAACCGAAGTCTCAGTCGGCGATTAGCAAGCTATTCGCCCCCATGATTGTAGTATCATGGAACTCTTAACCGGGCGCCCCCTGACGCGATATAAATATCGGTCTTTCATGATAATTTTGTACAATTAAGATCAAGGGTTAAAACTGCGAAGACTAAGCTATCGCGCGGGACAGATCCTGCTCCAGCTTATACACCGTAATCGGTCTTGCACTGGATAGCGACTTGGATTTACCCTACCAAGTTTATTTTCGGGTTTGAAAGTTCAAGACTTTCCCTTCCCACTGTACCTTATATCGTGAAATGATATTAGTATGAAATGACATAGTTTAGGAAGTTTGCTATATCAAGTAAGGCGAAATTCGGAAGACTTTACTTCCTTCAAGGATGAACTAGATGCATCCTTTCGTTTAGTGACTTTTATTCCTTTTTCAAGCCAAACGTACTTTAATCATTTTAATTTTGCAAAATTTGTGATAGTAATTCGAAAAGATTGGTAAAATCCCCCACACTTGGCTTTTTCGTTAAGGCTTTAATAATTATTTCCATTAAGAATGTGATAAAACATGTTGATTATCCCTTTTATATGATTACTAGTTTTATGACTTTTAACCGAAATAAATTCAATCATTTGGTTGTTTCTAAATTTGTTTCGTGATAATAATTTCGGTTTATACACCTAGTTTTAAAATCTACAAATTTTAAACAAAATTTGAATTTATGAAGATAAAATTTCAAAAAAAAATTTCACCATTCCATTAAGAATTCGAAAGTAAGCCAAGATGTACCCGAGAGAATTACCTCCCCCACACTTAAGATTAAGTAAGGCCCTCGTTACTTAAAATAAAAAAAAAAATTAAAAAAATTCACGAGGGCATTTGTGTGAAAAGAGTTCGAAAAACCTTGATAATAAGCCTGAGATCGTGAAACTTAGGTGAGCGATGGCGCTGAACTTAATGCCAGCATAAGAACATCGTTCATTCCTTGATCTCTATCACAAATTCCAAAATGTTTGTACGTCGCTGAACTTAATGCCAACATCACTAAACCTTAACAATAAGAAATAAACAAGCACACAAAAATTAAATAGATAAAAATGGTGTTTTTAACACAACCACCACAAACATTAGTCTACAATACAAATATTCAAATTATTACAAACCAAAGTTTCTGAAAAATCACCAAATTGTTACCAATCATCAAATAAGGTACATTTGCCCTCTAATCATCACTAGAGAAATTACCAAAAGGCCATCCGGAGTAGGTTCCCGAACCATCATTTCGAGGTCTCCCGCGCGGGTATTGGTCCTCAAAGCGCGTCTGTGCATCCTGCATAGCCGCTTGCTCATCGTATAAGGGAGGACTCGGAATTCTGTTCGGTGTGTTATAATAGGTCGGGTTTTGGTAGGAAGTGGCATAATAATCCTGTGGGTGTTGCATATACAAACTAACATTATGGCGAAGCCAATCGCCCATGTAATTCCCCCACCTTTTATCATACCTTGAAGCCCTATTATGCTCCCGTTTTTCTTCCTGAAATTCATTAAATTGTCGCCTTTGTTCTTCATATTGGTCATCTCTGTGTTGATAACCAACCCGAAAATCATGAAAACCGGAAATCACTTCCTCCAACTCTTCTTCCCATGTCCTTTGCGTCTGCCTACGCCTTCTCCTTTGAAACTGAGGTAATTCTTCTTCACTTTCAGGTTCCTCCATGTGAACCTCCTCCTGGACATTTTCTCGTCCGACACCGCTACCACCTACTTCATGATCGTGGGCACGGGGTGGGTTTTGAGGTGGTGCCATCCTAGGAACAAAGGGAATGAGCCGATTTTGTTGGTCGAGCTGCAAAAATTGGGCATTGATATAGTATATACTTCCCAAAGGTTCCATCATGTCCAAATTTGCTACTAGCCGGTCAAAGTTAATTCCAAACGAGCTCGCTATTCGAGTGATATAGTGACCACCTACATAGGGTTTATATTTCTTGTCCCTGTTTCGTTTAGATATTTTGCCACGATGGTTGGAATATCAACTGGACTTTTATTGTATATTTTGTCCATCAGAAAAACGTCTAGCCTCGTTACCTTGTTGTTTCCTTCCCTTCTTGCATTGAATGTGCAAGAAACCAACCTCTGAATTAACTTCGCCTCTTGATGATGTATTTTCGTGAATGTGCTTCGACTAGCAGCGAATTGGTAATTACTTATGTCGCTCCAAAAAATTCTGGGATTGTAGCTGGAATCATAATACTCTGTCTGTCGGAGATATGCGTCCAATTGATCATCATCTAGCTCGTTATATATGTCCAAAGCACGAGCTAAATCGATTTGGCTCATTGATCCAGCCAAACCTCCCAATCTAAACCTCATAAAATCCTGCCCTCTCGGATTTAAAATGCATTGAAAGTTCAGAGTTGCGATGAATTCCTTGCACAACTCGGGGTAAATGGTTTCATTTATCCGCATAACCCGTTCCCATGCCCGAATTGTGATTTCTTGTCAGGATGACAATTTGTGTTTCACCTCTAACATTCGTGTACTCTATTGTACTCTCTTGCTTGAACCAATGGTTCCGGGTCAAAATACCAAGTGGCCTCACATTTTTTTCTTACCACCCATTCATATTCTTCCGCGTAGTCCTCATGATCCCGGACATAAGCTAACCAAACAGCAGGATCATTTTGATCCGGTACGGGTGCTTGTTGTCTTCCTTGGTTTAAACCTTGTCCTTGTTGGGCCGCTTGACTAGATGACCTTGTCTACACATAAGAAACAACACCAAAACAAAATGGCATATAGAAATAATACCTTGTTAGTGTTAGGTTAAATCAAAATACATGTTCAAAGATACATATAGCAATAGTTATGTTAATCCTTCATGCAAATAAATCATTTTAAGAGCAAAGATTATCATGACTAGTATAGCATTATAGAAACCAAATTTGAACATAATCCTTAAGCACAATTTAACTCATCATGTTATTGTTACCCAAAAATCTATTAATCATATCACAACAAGCATAATTAAGTGGAACACTAAAGCTTTTCATGCTTACATTATCAATTTTTCATTCAATTCATGTTAGCATTCCAACTTTGAGACTTTTATTCAAGATAACAAGACTCATAAAATATCCAAAATCATCTTCAATCAACCCACAATTATCAATTATAAACTATCCTTAACACATTATCAAGCTAGCAATTCTATTGGCATGTAAACCCTAGATTCATAAGAATATCATAAAAATACAATGGAATCTCAATTTTAAGGCATACAAGGTGTACATAATAATTAGATCATGTTAATGTTCACAAAAATCATGAATTTAAAGAAAACCCACTTAAATTCTTCAACAAATTCGAAATTAAGAGATTAAAATCGATGTATTAAAAAGAATAAAAAGTAGAAGAACATGAACATACTCTCCTCATCTTGAATTTGCTTGAAAATGGAAGAGATTTGGTGAAGATTGGATGAAAATTGGTTAGGGTTTGGTAGGTTTTTGAGTTTGTAAGAGATAGATGCAGAATTTGGGGATGAAAAATGGCAGAAATCGGGGTTGGGGTTTTTGTGGTTGAGAATTAAAAGTGGGCCCCATAATAATTGAACCAAAAAGTAGCTGAACGGAGGGGTGCGCGGAGCGCACAAGCTTGTACGGTGTTTTTCTTTTTGGTTTTGCGCGGAGTGTACCAGAGACTAACTCAGGAAGCTTGCTGATCAAAATTTTTCTCGATTTAATGAATTCAGTGGTGTGCGCGGGGTGCACAAACAAGGGTGCGCGGCGCGCACCATGTGTTCTTCACTGTTTTTCGCTTTTGATCCGTTTAGCTTTAGTTGGTAACTTTAAGGTAATCACAGAAGTAAAAAAAAAATCACACAGAATCACTCAAAATCACGCAATCCTAATTCTAACATTCGTGAAGGTTTAAAAATTGAGTCGCTTCACTCGACTCTTCCCCCAAACTTAGGTAGCTTTGGGGTCGAAGACGAGATTGACCTCATCTTCAATGTTCATGGGTCCATCAACATATAGTTTGACCCTGTGCCCGTTTACCGTAAACGTGTCACCTTTTGCGTTCCTTAATTCCACCGTTCCATATGGAAAAACCTTATTAACCACAAATGGTCCCATCCATCGGGACTTGAGTTTTCCAGGGAAAATATTAAATCGTGAGTTAAATAACAAAACACGATCACCCTCTTTAAAATCTTTTGGATTCTTGAGACGGTTATCATGCCAAACTTTGGTCTTTTCCTTGTAAATGAGTGAGTTTTCATAGGCATTTTGTCTCAACTCATCCAACTCATTAAGTTGGTTTAGACGAAGGTTTTCCGCTTCCGTAAGATCGAGATTACATGTCTTAAGAGCCCAATGTGATTTGTACTCTATCTCCAAAGGGAGATGACATGCCTTCCCATAGACTAGGCGGTAAGGTGTGGTTCCAATAGGAGTTTTGTAGGCGGTTCTAAACGCCCACAAAGCATCGTCAAGCTTTGTTGACCACACCTTAGGATTTGATCCAACTGTTTTCTCAAGGATCCTTTTCAATGCCCGATTCGTGTTTTCAACTTGCCCACTTGTTTGTGGGTGATAAGATGTAGAAATTTTATGGGTTACCCCATATCGTTTCAACACCTTTTCCAATTGGGTGTTGCAAAAATGGGTACCACGGTCACTAATTAATGATTTCGGGGTACCAAATTGGGCAAAAAGCTCTTTAAGAAAAATTATAACAACTCGTGCATTGTTTGTGGGGAGAGCCTTTGCCTCTGCCCATTTTGACACGTAGTCAACTGCAACGAGTATGTATTGGTTGGAATTAGATTTTGGGAATGGTCCCATGAAATCAATGCCCCAAATTTCGAAAACCTCACAAACTTGGATTATGTTTTGAGGCATTTCGTCTTTCTGACTAATTTTTCCTGCCCTTTGGCAAGAATCGCATGATTTACATACTTGGTGGGCATCCTTGAAGATGGTAGGCCAATAAAAACCGGCCTCATATACTTTTCTCCCCGTAACTTGGGGTCCGAAATGTCCATCAGTGGGACCAAGATGACATTGTAGAAGAATCTGATTGCATTCTTCCCCAGAGACACATCGACGGATTATCCCATCGGGACACCGTTTGAAGAGATACGGGTTTTCCCAAAAATAGTATTTTATGTCACTGAAATTTTTTTTTCGTTTCTGATGTGACATACCGGTTTCTAGGAATCCACCCGCAAGATAGTTGGCTATGTCTACAAACCATGGATCATCAATTTTCTCAATCTTCATGAGATTTTCATCTGGAAAGTTATCTTGGATAACAGTCTCATGGAGAACCCCAAGATTTGGGTTCTCAAGTCGAGAAAGGTGATCGGCAGCTAGGTTTTCGGCCCCCTTTTTGTCTTTAATATCGATGTCGAATTCTTGCAAAAGCAAGACCCAACGTATTAACTGGGGTTTAGCATCTTGCTTAGCAAGCAAGTACTTCAATGCTGAGTGGTCTGTATAGACAACCGTCTTTGCTAGTACCAAATAGGATCGGAATTTATCAAACGAAAAGACGATTGCTAGGAGTTCCTTCTCGGTGGTAGTGTAATTAAGTTGGGCTCCTTGCAATGTCTTGCTAGCATAATAAATGGGCTTGAAATGTTTTTCAATTCTTTGCCCCAAGACGGCACCAATAGCAAAGTCACTAGCGTCACACATAAGTTCGAATGGTATTGACCAATTCGGCGATATGAGAATGGGTGATTGTGTGAGCTTTGCTTTAAGTAGGTTAAAGGCGGTAAGACACTCGTCCGTAAAGATAAATGGAGCGTCTTTCTCAAGAAGTTTGTTCATGGGGGTTGCAATTTTGGAAAAATCTTTAATGAACCGCCGGTAAAAACCGGCGTGCCCCAGAAAACTTCTTACGCCTTTTACATTTGACGGTGGTGGTAATTTGGCTATGACTTCCACTTTAGCTCTATCCACCTCCAGACCTGCACAAGAAATTTTATGACCCAATACAATGCCTTCTTTTACCATAAAATGGCATTTTTCCCAGTTTAGCACAAGATTTGATTCTTCACACCTAATCAACATACGCTCAAGATTATGAAGACATGAGTCAAAAGAATCACCGAAGACTGAAAAGTCATCCATGAATACTTCCATAAAGTCTTCAATCATATCATGAAAAATAGCTACCATACACCTTTGAAAGGTAGCAGGAGCATTGCATAAGCCAAAGGGCATACGTCGATAGGAGAAAGTACCATAAGGGCATGTAAAGGTCATTTTCTCTTGGTCCTCGGGTGCTATAGGGATTTGGAAATATCCCGAGAAACCGTCAAGAAAACAATAAAAGTTCTTTCCTGCCAACCTTTCCAACATTTGATCAATGTAAGGAAGAGGAAAATGGTCTTTTCGGGTAGCATCATTTAATTTTCTGTAATCAATACATACCCTCCAACGCGTGATAGTCCTGGTAGAAATTAATTGGTCGTCTTCATTTGTGACAACGGTCATGCCACCCTTTTTGGGCACGCATTGGACCGGACTCACCCAAGGGCTATCCGAAATTGGATAAATGAGACCTGCATCTAGGAGTTTGACAATCTCCTTTTTAACAACTTCTTGCATATTAGGGTTGAGTCGCCTTTGTCTTTGTACACATGGCTTATAGTTATCTTCCATTAATATCTTATGTGTACAATAAGAGGGACTTATACCCTTGATGTCAAGAATTTTCCATGCTAGAGCCGTTTTATGGGCTTTTAACATGGAAACAAGTTTAGACTTCTCACTTACAGAGAGTTCGGATGAAATGATAACCGGGAGAGTAGAACCTTCTTGTAGGTAAGCATATTCCAAGTGTTTTGGAAGTGGCTTGAGTTCTAAAACGGGAGGTTCTTCAATCGATGTTTTACATCGGTACTCATTTCCTAATTCCAACTTTCTGTATTCTTCATCATTTGGCTCATAACCGTTAGCCATCAAGGTGGTCAACATCTCCACTTCTTCCACCATATTCTCTTCATCACCTTCCACAAAAATGCATTCTCCCGTACCTTGCAATTCTGGAAATTCCTGCAACAACTCCGAATATGTGTCTATAGTTTGCAAATAATAACATTGATCATCAGTAGACTCGGGGTATTGTAGGGCATGGTCAACGGAAAAGGTAACCTTCATATCCTCAATACTAAGGGTCAATTTCTGCCCATGAACATTTATCATAGCTCTAGCGGTATTGAGGAAAGGTCGACCTAATATAAGAGGCACACGTGTGTCCTCCTCCATGTCTAAAATTACAAAGTCAGCTGGAAATACTAGGGTACCTACTTTTACCAACATATTCTCTAAAATTCCATGAGGGAATTTAACAGAGCGGTCCGCTAGTTGAATTGCCATTCGGGTTGGTTTTAGTACCCCGGGGTTTAGCTTAACATATAATGAATAAGGCATTAAATTTATGCTAGCCCCTAAATCCGCTAATGCTTTAATGCATTCCAAATCTCCCAGGAGACATGGTATGGTAAAACTTCCAGGATCTGCTAATTTCTTTGGTATTTTGTTCATCAAAATTGCTGAACAATTAGCATTCATGGTGACGGATGAAAGTTCCTCCATTTTCTTCCGATTAGTAAGTAAGTCTTTTAAGAACTTAGCATACTTGGGCATACCTGAGATTACATCAATGAAAGGCATATTTATGTTAATTTGTTTAAACATATCTAGGAATTTTGACCTTTCAGCCTCTAGCCTTTCTTGTTGTTGTTTTCTTGGGTATGGGAGCGGTGGTTGATATGGTTTCACTACGGGTTTTTCCCGTTCTTCCTTTTCAACCACTTTTTTCAGCTCCTTAACCGGTTCATTATTTCGGTTCAACGGAACACTAAAATCAGAATTTTCGGGCATTTTTGGAGCATCGTATGCTAAACCACTCCGTGTGGTGATAACATTGGCGTGCTCATTTCGAGGGTTCTTATTTGTATCGCCCGGTAAACTACCTGGTTTTCTCTCACTAAGTAAATTATCTAAACCACTCATTTGTTTCTCCAAATTCTGAATTGAGGCTTTTTGATTTCGAAACTGGTGTTCATTTTTCTCGTTGGTTTGGTTTATATTTGTGACAAGCTGAGTTTGTGATGCAATCAACTTTTCCAACATACTCTCTAAATTTGACTTTTTTTCTTCCTGTTGGGGTTTTTGATAAAAACCCGGAGTTTGTTGTTGGAACCCACTACTTGACCCTTGTTGGTAATTGGAATTTTGACCTTGAGGGTTGTAGGGGTTGTTAAAGTTCCGGTTAAATTGGGCTCTTCCTTGAAATTGATTGTTATTTCTTTGGCTTATGAAAGCCACTTCTTCTTTTTGAGCCATTGTTAAACCGGCATCACAATCTTTTCCTAAATGAAGACCACCACAGTATTCACAACCTACTTTCATACTATGAATTTCCTTGGTGATTTTATCCATGGTTCGAGCAACACCGTCTATTTTAACACTTAGGGAACTAAGGTCATCATAGGCGCCGGCGCTTTGGACTTGAGCATTACGAGTAATTGGGCGTTCTTGATGCCACTCATGAGAATAATTGGCTAGCTTCTCGATTATTTCATAAGCCTCTTGCTCGGTTTTGTCCATAAGAGAACCACCGGCCGCTTGGTCAATTGAAATTCGGGTTGCTACATCACAACCTTTGTAAAAGATTTGGACCTTTTGAAAGGTATCCAAACCATGGTTTGGACAACCTCTTAGCATTTTAGAAAATCGATTCCATGCTTCGTACAGGGTTTCCATCGGCTTTTGACAGAATTGGGTAATTTCGTGTTGGAGTCTCGCGGACTTGGATGCTGGAAAATATTTCTTAAGAAATTTTTCCAACATACCATCCCACGTTTCTATCGTAGCCTCGGCCAATGAATCTAACCAACTTCGTGCTTCCCCTTGGAGTGTCCAAGGGAAAAGTCTTAAAAATATGGCCTGGTCAGTTTCTGGTTTAAGTTTAAAAAGAAGACATATCTCTTGAAAGAGACGAATATGTTCGTTTGCATCTTCATTCGGACCACCACCAAATTGACACCTGTTATTAATCATTTGAAGAATAGGTCCTTTTATTTCAAAAGTTACCTCACCAGTAGGCGGAGTAATAGCACTACCTTGTCCGGTCCGGGTTGCTTTCATCTTTGCTGCCATTGATTGTCGTGGTACCAACGGTCTTTCTCCTTCCATTTCAAAATTTGGGGGTTGAACGGGTTTACCAAAGTCAGAATATCGAGGCTTGGTCGTACTTGATTCTAAATCAAAGGTTTCTTGCTTTGATGAAGATTCAAAAATTTCAAGTACTTCTTTTGGAATCCTACCAAGCTTTCTATCAGGTTCTGTAAACGGTGTAAGTAATGGAGATTCTGAACTTCGGGTATGTGGCATATGCGACCTATAAACTGTCAATCACACAACTAACAAAAACTATTAAACATACCGATTCTATAAGTTTAAAAATCAAAGACTATTAAAAATTGAAAATAATTAAGAAACTACTTAATCACAAATCAGTTAATAATTCTATTTTGACACAAAATTGTCCCCGGCAGCGGCGCCAAAAACTTGATGTGTCGTAAAGTGGTATATGAATTGTCGTATAAAATAATATGGAAAAATACCGATTAAAGATGGCTACACACTAACGGGCAGTGTACCCGATCGTGTAGTAGTATAGTAACTGGTTTAGTTCCGTGTATCGTTCCAAGGACAGTTGTATTAGTCAAACTAGAATTATAAACTATATTATGATTAACTAAGTAAATGAAATTTAAAGGTACAAGATTTATGTTTTGTGGCTTATTTAACGATTAGCCAAATCAGAGAAGAGTAAAAGTAAAAACAATATTTTTGGTCTTTTAAGTTTATAAGTGCAAGGAAAGCAATTAAGATAGTTTTGATATCAAAGAGATGAAATATGCTCATCTAGACTTTTTACCCTCGATGTGAATGTTTATTTAGGATTAAGATCGGATCGATTGGTTATGCACGAGAACTAATTGATCGGTTTACCAAGAGTAGTCTTGAATAAACACTCAAACGGGATTACACGACGCAAGTGATGTTCTTGTCATCTAAGACCTCCTATTTGTAATCAACTAATTCAACTAGTCTAAAGACTTGAAGAATGATCAAGTCAATGGTGTGTTGATCATGATCCACTCCTATGTCAACTAATGGTTTAGCTTAGTTCATTCCCTTGGTCTGGTTAAATGTTCAATTCACCCAACCCAAGTAATCAATTAAGTGTGGTAATAAGATCCCTATAAACGTCACTAGATAAGGCAAATTACTAACACCTATTAGTTATATGGAATTGAGTAGTGAAAATATGCATGACAGATTCTAGGGAATTGATCGTTCACCTAGACAACTACACATATCAATTAACCTATCTGAAAGTATCTACAAGAGTCGTTCTTACATTCCTATATAGACTAACCGTTTGAACGCAACTTACCCCTTTTTGGTAAAAGACGGGCAAACACTTGTCGCTAGGTGTAAATCAATATACTAAATCAGCAAGATGGTGTTTCTTAGTTGAAACGACCCGACCCAATCCATAGGGACGAATACAATAACATATGAGTACATCGCGAGGCATTTGACCTCTATATGATACGTTTTATAAACATTGCATTCTTTTGAAAAGATATACCATAAATGAATATTTAAAATTCAATGTTTTCGACATCTGATGATTTCTACATATAGACAATCACCGTAAATAACAGTTTACAAGAATACTTCCGTTGACAATGCAGTCAAAATAAATACACGGTGATGATTTTGTGAATGCAATGCTTCCTCGAATAAAACATGTATGACTCCATGCACATGGTTTCTCTAACATATATGCAAACAGCGAAAGACTTCTAGGAACCTGAGAATAAACATGCTTTAAACGTCAACATAAAGTTGGTGAGATATAGGTTTAATGCTAGCAGCGTTATAAATATAGACCACAAGATTTCATATACATAAACGTTTTAATAAAAATATTCTAAGTGGTTGAGCACTTGATAACCATACTTAACATTTAATCAACGTCGGATATTCCCTTTATTATGAAATCTCACTACACTATACCAAGTGTAGTCACCGAAACGAAGTACTGTGCAACCGTTGAATACTGGTCGTCCAGTCCGGTTGGGGTTGTCAGGCCCGATAGATCTATCAACAGGATTCGCGTTTACAATACCACATGTAAATAGTAGTTACCAAGCTACAGGGAAGTATGCCAGTGGTACAACTCAACGTAGAATATATTTTTTTATCACTTGTGTCCATAACGTAAATCATAAAATGCATGTATTCTCATCCCGAAATATTTAGAGTTTAAAAGTGGGACTATATACTCACTTTTGCCTTGAAGGTATTTAACTCGACTTGGTCTCCGATAGATATCACGGACCTAACCATATATATATAATATATCAACATATTTTCTTTTCAAGTAATCGTTACATATATATATATATATATATATATATATATATATATATATATATATACTTATAATACTTTTAATATTTTCTTAGTCCGTAGTTAGCAGTCCGATTTTAGTGGTCCACAATTAGTTGCTCAATAAAATAAATAAAGACCCCATCGTATTCGTATTGATCAGAATTAATCTCGACCCGTAGTACCATGTTGTCAAATGACGTGTTGCGTACATAAAGTACCGTGTTGTCAAATGACGTGTTGCGTACAATCATGAGGTCTTATGATTAATCTTCTCGTGTTGTTTACGGGTGGTCCTGAAATATATAAAATCAAATCATAAGTAATTATATATAAAATATCATATTAATTAGAAAAGATATGATTAATTTACTTTATCTCCAAATATTTTCGTAGCTAAACTAGCTTCGGATACCCAATTTTGTTTTAGTCGTAGTTTCTTCATTACAACTCCGTTTTGGTTGGTTCAACTTGCCACTTCCTTGGATCAAGTCAAATTTTAAGAATATGAACTGAAAATACCTTAGTTTGTATTCGAAATCACAGGATATAGGTCAAACTTTGGTAAAACTTATGAAAGTGATCATTTTCCATCATAAAAACAACATTTAATGATCATTTTTCTAAAAATACTTACACTTTGAGTTAAACCATGAAATTTTTATGTGTTAACATATTCATAAGAAATATCATTTTTCCAGAACATGAACTTCCAATTCAAAGTTCAAGATGGTTTTTAATTATCCAACCCAAAACAGCCCCCGGTTGCACTCCGACGATGTAGATTCAGTTTTTAAGGTGTTCTTTGTAAAACCAAGTTATATCTTGTTAAGTTAGCATATCATTATGATATATTACAGGTCTTGAAGTGTTTTAAAAGTTAAGTTAGAAGGATCTATTTAGTTTGCAAACAAGTTTGAAATCATTCAAACTATGTTCTTGTTGTTAAAATTTTACAACATAAAATAAGATAGCTATATAATTATGAATCGAACAAGATTATGAACAAGGTTACTACCTCAAGTTACTTGGATAAAGTTACTATAAGAGATAAGAAAAAATCTTGGAATCAAAGAGTGGTGGAGTTAGATCAAAAGGTTGGAAGTATACTTCTTCAAATGAGTGGTTATTTTGATATGTTCTTGAAAGAGTTTTCTTATGGTGTTTAAGGCTTGTAATTGAAGCTAAATGATGGGGAAAATGCTTGGAGATGATCAAGTATGAAGTTAGGAGTATTTTGAAAGAGAAATGAGGGTATAGGTATGAGAAAATGGAGTGAAGAAATGGTGTTCATTCATAAAAACGTTTTTAGTTTATAAAGAAAGAAAAGGATTCCTAATTTTGTTTTCTTACTAATAATTCATGCTACTTGACAAATCCTAGTTACCTCATATCTAGGGCAGTAATAATATTGATTAGGATGTTGATTTGATGTGTATATACCAATAGTAAATACATATAGAAGCTGGGTATGATACTGGTACATATACCCTAGATATACGTATAGAAATCTTGAGAAAACGGAATGAGAATTCAAATATAGCTATCTTTTGTGAATATAATTATATTATTTTATGTATTTAAGTCCTTAAAAAGTGATTAAATACATTATATATACGATACATGTATAAGCATTATAGATTATAAGTATATATATCAAAGAATGTTACATATAGTTATCGTTTTGAAAACTTAAGTTAGTACTTTCAAAATATACTTATAACTCATTGTCATTAGTACACAATGAGATGTTAAACCATCCTTAGATCATGTTAAATATATATAAATACATATATATACACAAACGTATAATTATCGTATGTTATATAGTTTGTGATATCATCGGTCAAATTGGACGGTCAAACGTTGTGTAAAACTCTTTTCAAAAACACAAGTCTCAACAATTTGGATTGCTTATCATGTTGGTAAGGTTTAATTTATGTAAATATTAATCTCATAAGTATAAAACGATTGGAAAAATTCGGGTCGTTACAGTACCTACCCGTTAAATAAATTTCGTCCCGAAATTTGAATGGGATGGTTATGGCTGACAATAAGTATGTTTTCATGACGTATAGGAGTTGAAAATTAGAGTTTTATTATCATCAAGTAATATTGATAAAGAAATTTGATTTTTGTGAAGAGTACGAGTGAGGCTATCACCAAAGGGTGAAATGAGTAGGTATAGATTCGTCATATCTTTTGACGTAGATAGGATTGATTTCCAAGTTCAAGAGATTTGGAGTAAAATCTTCATAATGAGATTTAATTCTTCGATAATCAAGGAAATTAGAATCCGCTTTAAATGCGATCATCTATTTTGATTGCTCTGTCAGATCTTTTACTATAAATCCACCTCCCTTCATTTCCTTACAACTCATACCTTCTATTCTTCCTCCCTCAATTCATACTTTAAAACTTTTATCAGTATGCTTCATCCAGTACTGATCCTGGATATACTCTTAACTTTCATCTCTGTCATTCTTCTTTTTCATCTACCTCCGGAGGATTTTATTTATTTCTACTATTACCTTGGGGTTATAGTATTGTTAATTCTCCCGTGCCTTTACGTTGCAATACGTATTGATATACACGGTTTGTAATTTATTTGTTGTTGTCGAGCTTTATATTTTCTTTTATATTCAACAGTTCCATACTTCTGTTTCCTCTTCTCGACTTTGAGTCAAGCGAATAATGGTCCGGAATTCGTAGGTATGGATTTTGAAATAAACATAGTTAATGTTCTAAGAAGGAAATAGTAATTACACGATCTTGATTTGGTAAGTTACCAGAATGTCCGAAAAGATAGAATTATCAAGGAGATATGTTCTTAATATGTTTGGAGATTGAGTAGAATGTAAGAGTTGTGTAACATGGCACATGATGACGTTATGATCTGTGAATCATTATGTTCCATTTAGAAACTCAGCATGAATTACTGTAATATAATCACGTTGATCAAGTGTCATTATATTATACTAATTCATGCTTCAGTTTCCAACACTACTTCAAAACATTTATATTTTAAACTCGAATTTTTCAGAATTTAGAAACTAACACAGTTTCTTTTATGTTGTAACGCAAATATTGTGAAGAGATAAATGATTTTTGATGAGGATAGTTGGGAATATATCTTCAGGAATATTGGAGATATTTATAATGAAAAATACGATGATATCTTAGAATATCTAAGATCAGGGAATGACGCGAAAAATCTGTCTGTGAAGGTTTAGAATAAGGAGTAAGGTTCTTACTAACGATTTCAGCAGACACTGAATCATTTGAATCCTTTGAAGGTAGATTTCGTCATTGTGATTTTTCCACGACCTCCTTTATACTTTGCTCAATCCGTTTTCCAGTACCAAATTTTTCGTTCGAGCTTTTCCAATCTATTATTCTTTATTGTCAAACTTCTGACCGTAATTGTTGTCTACTGTCTTTACCACTTTATCAGTCTTTTCCAAAACTTAATAGCACTAATTCGTAGACTGGAGCATTTTTCAGAAACTTCACATTTGAAATATGTAATTCTTGGGGATAAACGTTGTATATATATATATAACTGCCGACATAGAAATGCTGCGAGATTTCAAAATACCAATTGTTGATTCCGCCAAAGGGGTAACGAGTTGCTGGTACATCTGCTAATAATGTCGTGGAATATAAAAGGTTCTCTGGTAACAAAAGAGTAATCGTATGTATTACAGGTTATAATAAGGCTACTTCGAATGGAAAGTCGAGGTTGACTTGCTGAAACTGTGACAAAATTTGCTATTTTGAAAAGGAATCGCAAAGTTATTTTTGCTAATAAATGCTAAAAGATTTAACGCGGATACGTGTTAAATTATGTCCTTGGTTTCGAGAGCTTTTCAGGTGCAAGACTGCGGGTAATGTGTGGTTGGATCATCATCTCGATTGTCCATTATTTGAAGTGTCTTCAGGAATTTCGAAGGGTTTGATCATAGATTGTAATTGTTAATATACATATGATGTTTTAGGACTTTGAATGATACAAATATTTTTCTGGGTTCCAAGAATCGAATGATGTTCTAGCATAGTTTTGAAGTCAAAGTATAGTTTTGAAAGATGTAAGAGTCCTAAGAGTGATGTCTTCTGTTAAGTCTTGACTTGGATTTCGTTTTGTCGTAATCAAATTTGGATGAGAATGGTTGTTTTAATTTCTATGAAAGAATGTATATTATTATGAAGGTAGTGAGTATAGTTGATAATTGTTGAATCAGAGTCGAAGAATATAATCATTTTAATTGTGAATTTATATATCTCTCGGGTATTACCTACCCGTTAAAAAAAATTCACAAGTAATGTTTTGTACCAGAGAATTTTATTACAATCTTTATGAAAATATATGTACATATATATCTTCTTCAGATGTAATCATGAATTTAATAAGTCAATATAATATTAGACTCATTTGATTTTCGGTTTGAGCTAGAATAAGTAATCTCTAAAACGATTAGGAACCACATATTCTTCACAGAATATTAATGAAGTTATGGATCAATACTTAATTATTTATTCTTATATATATTTCCTTAGTGAATCATGCTGATACTCATTGAACTCTTGCTAACTTCGCAAGATATGAATGTTGTTTCCCAGTAAGCTTCGAGTACATTGAAGATGAAAGTGTAAAATCAAACATATTATTGACTAATACACTTGGTTTATTATAAAACGAAATTCATTGAATTGAAACAGGGATTGTAGTTAACGATGATTAAGTTGCTGACGAAGGACGTACATCATTGCATATTTGTAGTATGAATTTAAACGAGTATTATCTACCCTTTTTTAATTCATACTTAATAGCTTAGTACAAAAAGATTTATTTTGGTTTCCGAATTCATATATATAAAATATTTATATAAATTCTTTAGAAGAATGAGTTAATACTTCATAACTCGTTGATGCAATATACGCGTTATTGATGATGTCCACGGTGATTCTTGAACTGGTGGAGCTTGTGATGTTAAAGTTGCTGACGATTCTAACGATGTTGACAGCACTGATTGTGTTGGTGAGGCTAAGGGTACTGCTGATGTTGTTGGTAAAACAAGTCTAGCTTGTACCTTACACATCATTCTTGTCGGGGTTTCTACTCTTCCTTTTATCATTTCTGTCCACTCATCTGATCTATGGTTAAGGCAGAAATAGGTAATCTCTATGTCTTTAGAGATTATATAATCACCATAGAATGTTTCTCCGATGAAGTTATGAATCAATACTTCATCGTTTGTTGTTGTTGGTACTTCTTGGTATCTATGGTGCGTGTGACGTTGATATCCGAGGTACGGATGGTGATATTGAGGCGTGTGATGCGGATGTGATTGTTGGTGGTGGTAATGATCCTGTTGATGTTGATGATGGTGATAACGTTGATGCTGGTGATGCTGCTGGTGCTTAGGGTATTGAGGCTTGCGATGTTGATGTTATTGACGGTACTAGTTATGCTGCTGATGCTGCTGATGGTGTTTGTAACCTTCGTACCGTACTCTCCAAAGCCACTACCCGAGTGCAAAGCTCATTGACTTCTTCTATTACACCGGGGTGATTGTCGATTCGAACGAGTGGATAAATAAAATCTAGAATTTGATGTAGTATATAATCGTGACGAGATACTCCGGAAATGAGAGAGAAAATGGTTTCTCGAACAGGTTCGCCGGTAAGTGCTTCAGGTTCATCGTCAAGAGGGCAATTTGGTGGATGGAAGGGATCACCTTCTTCTTGTCTCCAATGATTGAGGAGGCTACGAACCCATCCCCAATCCATCCAAAATAGATGATGACTGATTGGTTGATCCATTTCGGTCACATTGCTTTCGGAGCTTGAGTGGTATTCCATATCGGAATTCGAGGGACTTCAACTAGTGACGAGTTCCATTTCGTATGATTGAATAAAGGATTTTTCGATATAAAATGATTTTCCGGCTATCGGGTGGTATTCTAATTATATAGAATATCCACATATATAGAACAAAAGATCTCATATATTATGGAGGGATTTACGGAATATGTCAGACAAAGTTTACAGTAACAGATACGCGTAGATATGAATTAGCAAATACGCTAAGATATGAATTGTATCTATACACCATTCATGCAATGAATGCAGTAAGACGCGTTTAGACTTAAGATGATAAGCAGGTAATTTCCTACAGATGATAAGTAGATGATTTTCGACACAAAATGATAAGCAAAATTTTGACATGCAGACACGGTCGAAGTCCAGACTTACTAATGCAACCTAACGACTTATCAGTTAGAAACACTAATGCAGACCTGGTTCGCTAAGACCACCGCTCTGATACCACATGAAACGACCCGACCCAATCTATAGGGACGAATACAATAACATATGAGTACATCGCGAGGCATTTGACCTCTATATGATACGTTTTATAAACATTGCATTCTTTTGAAAAGATATACCATAAATGAATATTTAAAATTCAATGTTTTCGACATCTGATGATTTCTACATATAGACAATCACCGTAAATAACAGTTTACAAGAATACTTCCGTTGACAATGCAGTCAAAATAAATACACGGTGATGATTTTGTGAATGCAATGCTTCCTCGAATAAAACATGTATGACTCCATGCACATGGTTTCTCTAACATATATGCAAACAGCGGAAGACTTCTAGGAACCTGAGAATAAACATACTTTAAACGTCAACATAAAGTTGGTGAGATATAGGTTTAATGCTAGCAGTGTTATAAATATAGACCACAAGATTTCATATACATAAATGTTTTAATAAAAATATTCTAAGTGGTTGAGCACTTGATAACCATACTTAACATTTAATCAACGTCGCATATTCCCTTTATTATGAAATCTCACTGCACTATACCAAGTGTAGTCACCGAAAAGAAGTACTGTGTAACCGTTGAATACTGGTTGTCCAGTCCGGTTGGGGTTGTCAGGCCCGATAGATCTATCAACAGGATTCGCGTTTACAATACCACATGTAAATAGTAGTTACCAAGCTACAGGGAAGTATGCCAGCGGTACAACTCAACGTAGAATATATTTTTTATCACTTGTGTCCATAACGTAAATCATAAAATGCATGTATTCTCATCCCGAAATATTTAGAGTTTAAAAGTGGGACTATATACTCACTTTTGCCTTGAAGGTATTTAACTCGACTTGGTCTCCGATAAATATCACGGACCTAACCATATATATATAATATATCAACATATTTTCTTTTCAAGTAATCGTTACATATATATATATATATATATATATATATATATATATATATATATATATATATATATATATATATATATATATATATATATATATATATACTTATAATACTTTTAATATTTTCTTAGTCCGTAGTTAGCAGTCCGATTTTAGTGGTCCACAATTAGTTGCTCAATAAAATAAATAAAGACCCCATCGTATTCGTATTGATCAGAATTAATCTCGACCCGTAGTACCATGTTGTCAAATGACGTGTTGCGTACATAAAGTACCGTGTTGTCAAATGACGTGTTGCGTACAATCATGAGGTCTTATGATTAATCTTCTCGTGTTGTTTACGGGTGGTCCTGAAATATATAAAATCAAATCATAAGTAATTATATATAAAATATCATATTAATTAGAAAAGATATGATTAATTTACTTTATCTCCAAATATTTTCGTAGCTAAACTAGCTTCGGATACCCAATCTTGTTTTAGTCGTAGTTTCTTCATTACAACTCCGTTTTTGTTGGTTCAACTTGCCACTTCCTTGGATCAAGTCAAATTTTAAGAATATGAACTGAAAATACCTTAGTTTGTATCGAAATCACAGGATATAGGTCAAACTTTGGTAAAACTTATGAAAGTGATCATTTTCCATCATAAAAACAACATTTAATGATCATTTTTCTAAAAATACTTACACTTTGAGTTAAACCATAAAATTTTTATGTGTTAACATATTCATAATAAATATCATTTTTCCAGAACATGAACTTCTAATTCAAAGTTCAAGATGGTTTTTAATTATCCAACCCAAAACAGCCCCCGGTTGCACTCCGACGATGTAGATTCAGTTTTTAAGGTGTTCTTTGTAAAACCAAGTTATATCTTGTTAAGTTAGCATATCATTATGATATATTACAGGTCTTGAAGTGTTTTAAAAGTTAAGTTAGAAGGATCTATTTAGTTTGCAAACAAGTTTGAAATCATTCAAACTATGTTCTTGTTGTTAAAATTTTACAACATAAAATAAGATAGCTATATAATTATGAATCGAACAAGATTATGAACAAGGTTACTACCTCAAGTTACTTGGACAAAGTTACTATAAGAGATAAGAAAAAATCTTGGAATCAAAGAGTAGTGGAGTTAGATCAAAAGGTTGGAAGTATACTTCTTCAAATGAGTGGTTATTTTGATATGTTCTTGAAAGAGTTTTCTTATGGTGTTTAAGGCTTGTAATTGAAGCTAAATGATGGGGAAAATGCTTGGAGATGATCAAGTATGAAGTTAGGAGTATTTTGAAAGAGAAATGAGGGTGTAGGTATGAGAAAATGGAGTGAAGAAATGGTGTTCATTCATAAAAACGTTTTTAGTTTATAAAGAAAGAAAAGAATTCCTAATTTTGTTTTCTTACTAATAATTCATGCTACTTGACAAATCCTAGTTAGCTCATATCTAGGGCAGTAATAATGTTGATTAGGAAGTTGATTTGATGTGTATATACCAATAGTAAATACATATAGAAGCTGGGTATGATACGGGTACATATTCCCTAGATATACGTATAGAAATCTTGAGGAAACGGAATGAGAATTCAAATATAGCTATCTTTTGTGAATATACTTATATTGTTTTATGTATTTAAGTCCTTAAAAAGTGATTAAATACATTATATATACGATACATGTATAAGCATTATAGGTTATAAGTATATATATCAAAGAATGTTACATATAGTTATCGTTTTGAAAACTTAAGTTAGTAGTTTCAAAATATACTTATAACTCATTGTCATTGGTACACAATGAGATGTTAAACCATCCTTAGATCATGTTAAATATATATAAATACATATATATACACAAACGTATAATTATCGTATGTTATATAGTTCGTGATATCATCGGTCAAATTGGACGGTCAAATGTTGTGTAAAACTCTTTTCAAAAACACAAGTCTCAACAATTTGGATTGCTTATCATGTTGGTAAGGTTTAATTTATGTAAATATTAATCTCTTAAGTATAAAACGATTGGAAAAATCCGGGTCGTTACATTAGTTGAACAAGTATACTAACTAGTTGAATCGAAAAGATTAAACTTAACAAGAATGGTTCTTGTATTCAAACATCAAACTATCGTGCATGGTAACTATCAATCAAAAGTAAACATTCAACATCTCGGTTATTTATCTAGATGAACATAAAAGGAACTAGCCAACAATCATGCTAGAAAACTTAAACATAACAGTAACAAAGATAGAATTCATTGTAAATACAAGACCTTTTTAGAGTAATCTTGGATGAAGCCCTTGAATGATCCTTGAATCTTCAATGATTTTAGTGTTTTTGATGCACTTTGATAAGCTCAAGAACTGTTTTGAATGATATGTTTTCGTCTCTGAACAGAAAGAAAACTGGCACACTTGGAATGAAGCTGGAAAGAGGTTTAAAAAGGCTGAAAAGTAGCTGGAAAGCACTGTGCGCGGCGCTCACATAAGGGGTGTGCGGAGCGCACTACTCACCTACCACACTTTTACTTTACAATTCACGATCGCACTTCAATTTGGACGTTTCAGGTACTTGTTCGCGGCGAAGTGCGCGGCGCTCTCTGTTGTGCGCGGCGCGCTCTGTTGAACTTGCGCGGGGTGCTCTCTGGTTTCCATTTTAATCAAATGTTCTGATCAAAGTCTTGAGTGCACAGTGGTGTGCGCGGATAGTGCGCGGCACGCACTGTAGCTTTCATTTTTCTGTTTCTTCGTTTCTTGTTCTGGTTTTGATCTTTGAGTTGTTTCATTCATTATCTTCAACATTTCTTCAAGTATTCAATGATTCTATGCTTAATTACAATACAACGGAATAATAAAGGAAATATTACAAATTCGTATGAAATAACTGACGATAGGACTTGATATTGTGACTAATGATATGTCTATTTTGAGTAATATCAATTGTTGTGTGAGATAATAAACTATCTAATGTTTGTCACTTTTATTAAACTGAAGTTGATGGTGGACTACAATTGAAATACAATACACACTTCAAACATACAAAATAGAATGTTAAAACATGGAAACACCTACTCAAAAGTAGTCTGCATCTCAAACGTAGTATACTGCTTAACATAATCCCAAACATAAAAATAATCAAACGTTTCGCCAAATTCAAGTTCGTACTATTTTTTAACTCGACCGCTAAATTCGTAAGAACCTTCCGTTCTCTTACTCCTATGACTTAATCTTCGCCATATTGCATGCCACTTACGACAATGTTGCATCAATTCAGACCCTTTGGACATTAATTGGTCCCTTGTTTGAGTGACACTTTGACTTCTTTGGTTAAAACTATTTGTAACCAAAGACCAAAACTCCACACGTGATAATTGAATGTAGTTTGGATCTTTAGAAAAGTTAACCCAACAGATGCATAACATTAGATCATTGACTACAACAGAATGAGATGAACTAGACATAATTTAAGATAAGATTAGAATTTAAGGTGTGTAGAAATTAGAAAACGGAGGATTGTTAATTTATAGTGGAAAAAGTGTACTCACAAAACTTATCTAATATCACAAAATCTTATCGAAAATCTTATCTACAATCACAAGAATCTTATCCATAAATCTGATCAAAAAAGGTAAAATACAAGGTGGTCGACCCATACTTGGTTGACTACAATGTTACTAGGGTCTACCACATAGTTCAGTAAACTTAACTATGTGGTCGACCATCCCCTATGCTTTCATGACCCGTCCTAATCCATCTGGACGAATACATTACATTTGGTTACATCGCGAGGTACTTGACCTCTATATGATACATTTTACAAACATTGCATTCATTTTTAAAAGACAAACTTTCATTACATCGACAGTTGATGGCATGCATACTATTTCATAATATATCCAACTATAATTGACTTAGTAATAATCTTGATGAACTCGACGACTCGAATGAAACGTCTTTTGAAATATGTCATGAATGACTCCAAGTAATATCTCTAATATGAGCACATGCAAAGCAGAAGATTTATTTAATACCTGAGAATAAACATGCTTTAAAGTGTCAACCAAAAGGTTGGTGAGTTCATTAGTTTATCATAAATAATTATTTCCAATACTATAATAGACCACAAGATACTCATATTTTGAAAACAATCTGCGCAGGTGATGTTAAAGCGAAGGGGTACGAAATAGTATTATATTTTTAATACGAAATGTGACAAAATTTTACACAAGTTTTTTTATTTATAGAGTGGATATACCTAAACTTTGCTACAACACTTATAGGCAGTGTACCTAATCGTACAGTAGTGTAGTTTTTAGTAAGTAAGTCCGGTTCATTCCACAGGGAGCTGGTAAAGTTTAACACTATATTTTTATAGAACTATATTTGTATATATATATATATATATATATATATATATATATATATATATATATATATATATATATATATATATATATAAGTAGTATTATTATTATTATAAAAAGGGAGATTTTACCGTTTAATGACCGGTTTGTCGATTTTAAATAAAGCGTAAAGATAAATGACAATAATTAAAGTGCGTAAAATAAATTGCGATAAATAAAATGACAGTAAATAAAATTGCGAGTAAATGAAAGTACGATGGGAAATACAATAAAACAATTATGCTTATTTAAACTTCCGTAATCATGATGTTTGACGTTTTGATTTTAATTTATTACTTTGGGTTAATTGTCCTTTGTCATGGACTTATTTGAAACCTATCTGGTTTTCGTCCATAATAGTTCATCGGTCATAATTATAAAATGCTCGTCAAATTAACCTTATTCCCGAAGTCAAATATTCCAACTAATTAGGGATTCGAACTGTAACAAGGTTTTAATACTTTGTTTAATAATTACACCAGGTTATCGACTGTGTATAATCCAAGGTCTTAATACTTTGTTAACAATTACACCAATTACCCTTGAATGTAATCCACCCTTGTTTTAATTAGTCCATGATTATTAATTTACCCACTTGATCAGAATGAATAATCAATTACCCAACCCAATTGATTAATTAAATGATTGTTAAAGATGTCGTATAAACGTCACTAAATAGGACATGCATAATCATTTAATAATTATTAGATTAATTAATTTGAAGATAGGTTCGACGGGCTCCAAAGAATTGTCATTCGATTAGACAATACCCCCCATCTATTAATGGTCCATGGTCCAATGTCGACAAGTGTCGGTCTTTTGTCCATACCCTAATTATGGTACAAAATTTAATAACCCAATCTTAATTTTTAGTCTAACAGCACGATTACTTCGGCTCAAATAAGCATAATAATAACTTAGTTACGAGAAATTAATTTAAATAATTTAAACATAGCTTACAGTGATTATTTATCGCGTAGCATTACACGGACAGAGTTCTGACTTAAAACCCGTAAAACATTCTTACAATAACCTTACTAAACCATAATTTATTATTAATCTTAAATTAAAATTAAAATTATAATAAATATAAATATAAATTGAGAGAGATAGATAGATATGGTGCTTGGTACTCGACTGAAACTTGTGCCTTTTATAGGCAGATTTTGAATTTGACTGCTCCGCTATCGCTTAGCAAATATGCCTTCCAGCTCCGAGATCGCGGAGTTTCGCAGATCCAGCTCACCATTTTTGGATTTTTATTTGTCGACATATTTATTAAATATATATAATATATAAATAATTTATATAATTATTTATATATTATATTTTATTCTTGTGCATAGTTGACTCATAATTTTTGGTCCATTGCGTCGGGCGTTGATAGTTGGCTCAAGTCCCGGTTCCGGATTTTCGAACGTCCTTTCGTACAATTTAATATCTTGTACTTTGCATTTCACAACTTGTACTCTTGTCATTTTTAGACGTTTCTCATCAATAAATTGAACCACTTAGATTGTATCTTGTATATTTGAGCTTTTTGGATGGTTTTGTCTTTGAATCTTCGTTTTCGCCTTTTGTCTTCGCACTTATTTAATATAAACGGATATTACTTGAAAATAGAACAATTACAACTGAAAACTTTACATATTGGAAGGATATTGCTACTAAATATATGTTCATTTGGAGCACTATCAAATATCCCCACACTTGAACGTTGCTTGTCCTCAAGCAATACATAACTTGAAATTAAATCACACGAATCACTTCTTTATTCTTCACACTTTATACATCAGTGATTTTGATACGGCGGTATAGACAATGATAGTAACATTGTGGTTTACAGTCCCACATGACTATGAAAATTTAGATCCTTTAAGGAAATTGGATCTTTATGAAAACATTTGATCTTTGGAAAATTCAAGCTAGATTTTACCCTAGACAAGTTTTCCGGAATAACCCTTCACCGGTGTTGCAAAATATTTTTGTGGGTTTTGTGGGTATCATATTTGAAAATTTTAGCTCAACATTTGCGGTTTTGTGTCACCCACTTGCTAACCTTGTATTAGGAAAGCAACACGTCCAGTTTACTTGTCCCGTATATTACCTTTCGGCAAGCTACCATCCGGTTGTAAAGGAAAGCGATGAACAAGAAACTGTTAAGGCAATGTCTAATGACATGCATTTATTCATGGTCTAAAACGTGTCGGATGCTATTACTATCCTTTGTAGGAGCAATAGTAAAGATCATCCTATGATTTTTCGGTCTGGCACAAGGTCCTGTCTTCGACCATGCTATGCAACCATCGTTCTTACGGTTGACACCCGATTTGGTTCAGGTGACCCAATGAATTCTAAGTGAATTCCCAGGATTTTACGTTCAATGGTAATGAACGCATTGAAAATGGGTTTTTAGAAAACAAATCGGTTTGTAATTTTAATCAAAATATTTTCTCGTTCAAGCTCGAGTTTAGATATCATCGAATTCCATGAGTTTGTAATTCTCAATCTTTAAGGTCAATCTCAAGGATTGAGTAATATCAGTCTTAAAAGCTGATTTTTGATCTTTAAGGAGATTATCCTTTCTGGGGGTCTGATTCATTAGTCTTATCAAGCTAATTTGCACGGTGCCCTCCCCATTTTACGAGACAGCTCCTCTCATGGTTAGGATATGTCTGACCACATGGCGACCCTGTTTGATGCTGAGGTCCGTGGATTTCCAGCTGATTTTCGAGAAAACTTTTCAAGGTTTTTCGTAGACTCTACAACTAGTCTGGATGACAACTTCCTGACCTAAATCAAGAAGCGCATTTCTTTTTCGGAAGACTTTACTTCCTTTTAATGATGGAATTGATTCATCGTGTAGATCCATCTTTTCTTTTATCTTTATTATAATATTACGGGTAAAACAGTTAATTTAGTCCAAAACAAAAGCACCTACAATAAACTTTACAGAAACATGTGATAGATAGTTTTATTGAATAACTTGGTACATTTCCTCACACTTAGTTTTTATTTATTCTTTTATTTGCCTTTTTATTCTCCTTTATTCCATTTTAAATGAATTCTAGCGTTTTAGGTTGTTTCTCAATTTATGTCCTTTCCAAGGTAACAATAATTTCGGTATTAACACCTAGTTTTATCGTTCATAAATATGTATAAACATGATTTTGAATTCATTTAGTTGAAAATTTTTCAAATTTTCACAAAATTTGGCAATTAAACCAAGTGTAAACCCGAGAGAATTTATAACCCTTCCCCACACTTGAGATCTTGCAATGCCCTCATTTGCAAGAAATCAGTAAAAATTTAAATTCATGAGGGTGATTAGTGTAGAAAAATGATTAAAATACCGAGTTTGCAAACATATTGTTGTTATTTCACATTTAATATTTTGCGTCTTGTCGTCAAAATTAGTACCTTTTTCTGAACTTAATGACAGTCTTTGAAAGTGCGTTGTTTTACCATGTTTTGTACATAACATAAAATACAAACATATATATACATATTTTTAAAGTTTGGTATATATCCTCACTTTCAAAAATTTATAAAATCTAATATTTTTTTGGCATACTTTAAATCAATAAAATTAAAAATAATGATAACAAAATTTGTCGCCCCATCCTTGGGTAAAGCAATTTCGGTTCAACGACCTAATCTTCAACTCACGACAAATTTTAGAAATCATTTTTTAAACTTAATGAAATAAAGTAAATTTTATTTTTAAAAATTCACACAAAACTTAAAAAAAAATATTAATTTCATACAAAACCTATAAAACAAAAAAAATTCAGAATGGGGGAGAAAACTAGTTCTTTAGTGTCTGCTAGTAGAAAAGACCAATCGGATTCTATTCTCGGAACTACACGAGAACAGAACAACTAACTCTAGACAACATTTTCTTTTTAGAACATTTGAATCTCCCCACACTTAGGTAGCTGTGGTGTTGAAATTGTAATTAACTTCATCGTCAATTTCTCTTGGATCATAATCAACTTGCATATCTGTGACTTAAGCTTTAAGCCAGTGACCAGCTTCTTCCGTAATATCCACAAATTCAACTAGTTTCGCCTTTTATTTAGGCGATAGATTGGATACTAACCGGTTACATAACTTAAAGTTCCCCTTAATTCTAGCATCGTAAACCCGTTTAATAAGTTTCTTCATTGAACTATTAATAACGGGATCGTTTAATTTCGTATCAACAACGGGGTTCTTTGTTATCAGGTCATCATTAGGTGTTACTTCATTTTCCCACACTTAGGCATTTTATTATTATTAAGCACTACCGTTGGAGTTGGTAAAACAACATGGTTCTTACCAATCGTTTTTGCTGGTTCAACGGTTTTGGTTGGTGGAGATTTAGACTTTCGAATCATAAAGGTGATCGATTTCGCATCATTACTAAGTGTCATTCTACCCTTTCTTACATCAAATAACGCCCCGGTGGACGCTAAGAATGGTCGACCTAAAATTAGAGGAATGTTTGAGTCCTCTTCTATGTCAATGACAATAAATTCGACTAGAAAGCTTAAATTACCTACTTGAACGGGTAGGTTGTCAGCAATTCCAACTGGGTGTTTAATGGTTTGATCAAGGAGTCGAACACTCATATCCGTTGGACTTAACTCACCTACTCCTAATCTCTTATATAATGAAAGAGGCATAACACTTACACTCGCACCTAAATCTGCCAGTGCATCATACATGACACAATCACTAAGTAGACAAGGAACAATAAATTCACCCGGATCACCTACCCTAGGTGGAGGTTTTGGTGGAACTGTATTCACCGGGTTTACTTCTACTATTTTTGTTTCTTGCACTTTCTTATTCTTCTTCTTCTTTCCAAAGGTATCACAAACTTTATTACCTATTACTTCCTCATACTCAACTCCTTTTCTAGGAAATGGGATGGGTGGTCTGTATGGTGCCACCACTGGCTTTACATACTCAGGTGGTGGTGGTGGTGGTGGTGTAACTTCTTCATTGTTACTCACATATAAAACCTTCCCATCTTCTAGTGTTGGTTTTTCAGAATTTGTTGAAACCATGTTAACATTTTCATTCCGAGGATTTACTTCAATATTACTCGGTAGCTTTCCTTGTTCCCTTTCACTCATCAATCTGACAAGAGTACCTACTTGTTTTTCTAGATTGAAAATGGAAGCTTGTTGAGTTCTAAATGACTGATCAAACCTCTCATTCGTTTGGGTTTGAGTTTCAATAAATTGTGTTTGAGATTCAACTAGCTTAAATACCACTTCTTCCAGATTTGACTTTTTCTCTTCGGTTTGTTGTGGTGGTTTATACAAGCCAGGTCTTTGTTGATTGAAAGTGTTGTTTTGAGTTGGTTGGTTATTCGGACCTTGTTGGTTATACGAGTTATTGTCGGGTCCATTTGGATTGTAAAGAATGTTTTGATTTCGATTGAAGTTTAGCCTTGGCGGTTGATAATTTTTTTGATAATTATTTCCCGGCCTTTGGTTCATGTAGGAAACATTCTCACGTTGTTCCATCGTTTGCTCAATGTGACAATCTTTCGTTAAGTGTGGTCCACCACATTGCTCACAATTGATTCGTATTGTGTGAATATCTTTATTCATCTTTTCCATTCGTTTCTCGAAAGCATCTATTTTTGCGGAAATGGAATCAAAGTCATGGCTTGAATCGGCTCTAGCCGCTTTAGATGAACAATATATATATTGATAGGTCAGATCATGTTGAGATTGAGGGAAATGATAAGATAAAGAGAGATTCGGTATGTACGCATGAGAGTCGGTATTAGAGAGAATCGGTACAATTACATTCCACAGCTTCTAGAACTCGGTTACAATGCAATGGCTATCTAATTAGGACTACTTAGGTTCCTTATATAGCCCTCTTCTAAGGAACCTTCATTTAAGCTTATTTTCACATTAACACTATACAACTTCGGGGTCCTAACAATCTCCCCCTTAGTGTTAAGTGTGAACTTTACAACATAATCCTATTTTGAAACATCTAAAGGAACTTTGTTCCTCTGAAGTGAACTTTAGATTTGAATCCCTTGAGATTCTCATATCTTCATATATTCACTCTTGTTTTGAGACGACTTTTTAATCTTGTGAGAATGTATTTGACAATCTCAATATCTTCAGTTGAATAGCAGTTATTGATCAATCTCCATCTCATGTACTTGAAAGCATACATCAACGTTCCATCTGAGTATCTTCTGAAATCTGAGACTCTGATGAAGATCTTTGTATAGTGAGAATTGACAAATACAAACCCATATGGACAGTCGCTCACTTCAAGTAAGGACATGTATCTTAGTTCTTCAATCACTTGATTTGGTGGTTTGATTCCGAGCTTTTTGTGTCCAGATTCCAATCCGAACTGAAAATCATGAACTGACATCCATCTCATCAAATCAAGAATAAACCTGTAGACTGCCTTCATTGCAGTAGCATGATAAATTGTTGCAGATTCATTCAAGTTAATCAGATAGTTGTAAATGAAAATAATGTCATCCATCTTCAGTTTATCAAAATCCGCTTCTGAGAATTGATAATCCTCATCATCCATTCTTGTAACTTGAAACAATGGCATCTTCACTCCATCCTTATTAATCATCAAAATATTATTTATGCTTTTAATCTCTGAACTCCGTTGAATTTGAAGTTTCTCTTCATTCTTCAATTTGAATTTGTCACGAACACTCAGATAAGCTTTGAGAAATTCTGGTTTCTTATGATATTTCTATGCACCCAGAACACTCATTGATGCAGAAAGGACGAGATCAGAATCACCATAAATTCTATATGCTTGTTGTTCAATGAATGGTGAACGAAAAATATTTTTCTCTTCATCCTCACTCAGTTGGTAATTTGCATCACGTTCAAGAACAATCTCTGCAATTTGAAAAGGAACATTCAAATCGAGAGGAGTCGTGGTATCTTCTTTGCCATTAGAGAAAATCTCCTTTTCGAAGTGTATTCCAAATTCGTCAGTTGGAGATGTCAAATTAACAAATTGATGATCATTGAATTCATTGGCGACACTCGATGACCCCTTCAAAATATCTTCAATGTTGTCAAAGTTTTGATTGTCCTCTTGAGTTAATTTTTTCTCTGATAGATCAGCTGAATCCATAATCATTAACATTCCTGAGTTACCCTCTCTCTGACTTTCTGATTCATCTAGAAAACTTTCACACTGAATTTCTTCAATTTCATCACTAGAATCAGATATATCAACAACATCTTTATCCTTCTGTTGACTAGATGTACCAGCTTCATAAGTTGATCTTTGAAAAACACTGAACCGATAACCACCTTGTCTATTCTCCCCCTCATGAAGATTGTCGGGATCGAAATCATTATGATCAGGCATGTGAATTGGTCCAGGTGACTTGCATGGAGATAAAGGATACACTATCCTTGCTTGCTCAAGATAAATCATCATAGTTTCGCGAACTTCATCAAGATCAGTTCGTTTAGCAAACTCAGCAAGATAGAGCTCCTCCACCTCATTGTCAAAGAGATACTGTAATCCATATCTATTTGAACTTTGATAAGGTGACCCAGTTGGTGAAACAACAGTGTAACCATGAACAAAAGCAGCATCAGCAGCAACTGTTAAAGGCGATGTCGGTGGAAGTGTTTGAGTTGTCGTGAGGGCAGGTAAGGATGATTGTGCGGTATTATTCTTATATGTAGGGTTGTACATACTACTAGTCAGATTCATGATATCCCCTTCTGATGGAGGTTGGGTAACAACCAGAGTTATCACCGGCGAAGTTTCTTTCGAAGCATCCGCCTCCATTACTTTGGTCTCATGGGACTCTGACAGAGTAGTAGAACTACCCGTCTGTTTAGTTCTCGCAGAGATATTGCTATCCCCGACTCCTGAAATCATTGATATACCATGAGGTGGCACATCTCTTTCAGTTAAAGACTCTTCCTCCAGACCCTGAGATTCAGAATCTGGAAGAGAAGTGGTTTGAACCAATGGATCACTTTCATGAACCAAGGGAACAGTCTGCTGGAAGTCTGATAAATATCCCGAAGGATTGTCATGTTGACTCGTTTCCATGGGATGCGGCAGATCTTCCTCATCAAGATAAGCCGGACCTCGAGACCCTGTTGTACGTTGAAGTACAGGAGGATTTCCAGCCGATACGCAGGGTGCCTTTTCAAGATTTTTCGGCTCCCCTTCGGCCGTTCAAGACTTCAATGATTGAGTTTCCTCAATCGATTGAGTCAACGCAGACTTTACTGCAGAGGAAGACTTTACTTCCTTAGATGCTGAAGCACCTTGCTTTGTAGGATTTATTATTAAGTCATGTTTAGATTGGATGGGCTTAGTGGTCGTTTTACCATCCGTGCGTTTAGATCTCTTGCCTACCGAAGCTTGCGCTTCATTTAGCGTAGGGCTTACTGTTATTCTTGAATGTGATACGGAGATGGGTGAGGGTGACCTAATTGGCTCTAGGTCTTGGTCCGTATCACCACTGGTTGGAGTAACTGTTTGGCGGACGATGGGTGTCGAAGTCCTAGATCTAGTTACTCGTTGGGTTGGCGGAGTCTGAATCATCTCATCAGGCATGTATCGAGTTCTCTTAGGAGAATGTTCAGGAGATGATGCAGATGCTGTTGCTGAAGTGTCACTGCTTACTTCGAGTGTTATGGAAAGGGTTGGTTCAATCCTAGTTGGACTAGGTTCCCTGATCCTCACGGGTTGAGCTTGGTGTGCTACCCTAGATCGTTTGATGTTCACCCTAAGTGGAGGATTAGCTGGCCCGGGTGGTTGAACTACAGGTTCCTCTACAACCTCTGGGGCTGGAACCACGGCAGGTTCAACTTGTTCTTGTTGTACCGGGTTCGGAAGAGGTATTCCTACAGCCTGAAAATAAGAACGCATACGAGCGTCTTGGGGTTCAGCTAGCCTCACTAGCTAATTTAAAATTGGCGCAGTGAATTGATTATCAGACACCATAGGGGTGTTCATCTTCAGCTCTCCAAACCTTTTCATCTGTAATCCATGTGTACCTGGTACAAAGATATTTGCATTTCTGCAAGCATTGATAGCATCATGGATAAAGATACAGAAAAACCTTTCGCAAGGGATGTATGAACCCCTTGGCTTTTCAACCTGTGCCTGAACCAAATCCCATATAAGTTCTACATAATCAGAATTCTCTACTCTTGTGAATGAGTAGAAAAGTTTGAGCATCGGCACAGTTAAGCTATCAGATCCACTTCTTGTCATCAACAAGCATCTGTTGATGATTGAGAAGATCACATACCACCTTGAGTGCAGATATTTCTTCTGAAACTTAGCTGGTGGAACATTGGTAGCTCCCACATAACCAAGATCAAAGACAGAAGTCATCATTTGCTGAGTAGCAGGAAAAGCAGGAGCATTCTGTACAAGAGGAAGTCTGAATATCCTCCTGAAGTCTGCTTTTGTGATACTCCTGAATCCTTGTACTCCTCTCAGCCTAAATTCAAATCTGGCTGGTTCGCCCTGTGGATTAGAAACATTTGGTTGTGTGGCCTCCACAAATCTGATTGATCTGTTAAGAATATCCAAGTCTGTTCCTGGCACACTAACTGTGGAGCTCAGAGCAGGCCATAAAGTATGCCTCTCTAGAATTGCAGTCCAATATTTGTAGGGAATATTGGTTTCAGAGTTGATAAAGTGATTGTTCGCCATTTAGCTGTATAAATAAGAAATAGAAGACCACAAGATATTTAACAAAAAGCATATATCTCTATTCTTATTTGCCTTTGAAATCCTTTTTATATTTTTAAATTTTAAGATTTTTATGGTTTTCCAAATATAAAAGTCTTTTATTCTCAAATATGAACAAATAATTGACAACCATGACATTCATATGATACTCATCTTAGTACAAAATCATCATGCAAAGTCAATTATATAACACAGGGAATCAAAACAACACTTAGTCAATTTCAGCACAATTCAAGCAGATTCGGTAGTTATGAAAACTTTGGATTCTGTAACCAAATAAGCTTGAGTTTTCATATCAGAAAAATATAGAATAAACATGTTAAGTGTTTGAAGATAAAAATCAGAAAATTTCAAGGTACCAAATTTCAGACTCGGTATCAAGAAGGAAAACCAGATTCGGTATCTTCAACAATTAACAGAAAGTCACTCAAACATGCATATTCTATCACATATCATGTAATTTCACAACCATGATCAAACAACCATTCAATTTCAAGCATATTAACATGTTAATTGTATGAACAAATTTGGTATCAAGATAAGAACACATTCGGTAGATACAGAATCCATCAAATAAGCAATTAAACATGTAATCAGGCTCTGATACCAAATGATAGGTCAGATCATGTTGAGATTGAGAGAAATGATAAGATAAAGAGAGATTCGGTATGTAAGCATGAGACTCGGTATTAGAGAGAATCGGTACAATTACATTCCACAGCTTCTAGAACTCGGTTACAATGCAATGGCTATCTAATTAGGACTACTTAGGTTCCTTATATAGCCCTCTTCTAAGGAACCTTCATTTAAGCTTATTTTCACATTAACACTATACAACTTTGGGGTCCTAACATATCTTTTTCCTGGTGCCACTCATGAGAGTGGGAGGCTGTGTTATCAATGATCTTGTGAGCTTCAGTTTCGGTTTTGTTCATAATGGAACCACCAGCTGCTGTGTCGATGTCTTTTCGTGTGGTGATGTCGACGCCTTTATAGAATATTTGCACTATTTGAAAAGTATCTAATCCGTGTTGAGGACATCCTCTCAACATCCTTCCGAATCTTGTCCATGCCTCATATAACGTTTCATTTGGCTTTTGCACGAACGTGGCAATTTCTCCTTGAAATCTCACGAATTTAGATGCCGGAAAGAATCTTTGAAGAAATTTCTCAACTAAAACATCCCATGAGTCAATCGTTCCTTCGGGTAACGATTCTAACCAATCTTTGGCTTCTCCTTTTAAAGTCTAGGGGAACAACATAAGATAAATAGTTTCATCCTCAACTTCTCGGATTTTAAATAGATTACAAATCCTATTAAAAGTTCGAAGATGTTCGTTTGGATCTTCTTTTGTTGTACCACCAAATTGGCATTGATTAGTGATCATGTGTAGGATTTGTCCTTTGATTTCAAAATCTGAAGCTCTAACATCTGGCTGAATAATGGTGTGACCTTGGCCCGTGCGTGTGGCTCTCATTCGGTCTTCCATACTTTGAGGTTCCGTTACTTCCATAATTGAATTTGTTGAATCAGAATCACTAGAAGATTCTGATTTAACTATTTGTGGTTCAGGAGGAATGATTAGTGGTTCAGGATCTTGGAATTGTCCTTGAATATCCTCCGGATTCTCAGTTGTGAAGTCGGGTTCAAAAGATGGATTGTCGGAAATTTGAATTGGAGTATTTGTTCGACTGGATGATGATTCTAAAGAAAAATCAACAGCGGAAATATTAGATAGATGTCTTGATCGAGTTACAGGTGGTGAACGTATGAAAGGTGGTGAACGTTTTGCTCGGTGCATTCACTGAATATCCTATTATTTATAAATATAAAAATTATATAAGTTATCAAATTAATAGACTTTTCTGATTTTGCCCACGTTTCGAATAGCCAATAGATGCAGCAGGTAGCCAGGACCCTTTAAATCGGAAGCCCACAACTCGCCACTAACAAATCCAACTATTACTATGAACCAGAAAATTTTGGATGTCTATCAATTTAACCGCTTAAAACAATTTTTCGTTTGAAATTTTAGAGAAGAAATAAAAAATTCTATGTCGTAAAAACTAGAGCGTAGAAATGAGAAAGAAAAAGATTGCGTCGAAAAACGTCGAAAAATAAAAAGTCGAAAAACAAAAATAAGAAAGTAAAGCGTCGAAACTTAAAAGTCTAAAAATTAAATCTAAAATACCTTTCCAACAATATAAGATACGCGTTTTAAGTGTTTACGGTTCGTAAATTATGTTTGTTTGAAGTTTGGCTCGTTTGGAACACTTGAAAACTGCCAAACTTGCTGAACCGAGAAATGGAGCGGCGCGCCAAAACCCCGCGCGGCGCGCCATTCTGGACTGTCCCAAATTCTTTTGATTTTCACGTTTTCACCCCCGCTTACTCGTAACTCCGATTAACATGAAACTTGGCCGACATGCTTATATATACTTTCTCATCATGGAAAAATTGTCGGATACCCGACCCAACCCCGTTGACTTTGACTTTGACCAAAGTTTGACTTTTGTCAAACTTAACCAAATGTTTATGCGATCGTTCTAACATGCTTCTATACTTGTATCTTGCATGAAACTTGACAATTTGATCCACATGCTATGTAATCGAGTCGTAACGAGCCATAGGACTAATTGAACAGTTTGACCGACCATGTTTACCGATATTGATACAAACCTATTTGTTTAGGTCAAGACTAGCATTCGTTTCTTTGCACACGTTACTTGTTGAAGTACTACTTACTCGTGCACACAAGGTGAGATCATAGTCCCATCTTTCAAACAACTTTTATGCTTTAAACTATGGGATGAGAAACATATACGTATCATACTTTTACACTTTGAACACAAGTACGAAAATGAACATTCCACGTACGGGTTTGAACAAAAAGCCTCAATTCAATTATCATTAGTTACACTTGCAGGGTGTAAACGAGAACTTATATTATGTGATCACATGGGCTTGACGAGCCTCATTCGGACGGTTCGCTACCGTTAGCGGATGAAATATATTTTCGAGTATAGTGTATGTTCTAACACTACGTAACAGGGTACAAAACAGTTAAGTTTAATAATTGGGTGTCCGCGAAACAAATAACAACTTTGGAATGCAAATGATTTTGATAATCATCTTATATTAAATCTTTGTTTAATAACACTACTGTAACAAGGTTTTAATACTTTGTTTAATAATTACACCAGGTTATCCACTGTGTATAATCCAAGGTCTTAATACTTTATTAACAATTATACCAATTACCCTTGAATGTAATCCACCCTTGTTTTAATTAGTCCATGATTATTAATTTACCCACTTGATCAGAATGAATAATCAATTACCCAACCCAATTGATTAATTAAATGATTGTCAAAGATGTCGTATAAACGTCACTAAATAGGACATGCATAATCATTTAATAATTATTAGATTAATTAATTTGAAGATAGGTTCGACAGGCTCCAAAGAATTGTCATTCGATTAGAAAATACCCCCATCTATTAATGGTCCGTGGTCCAATGTCGACAAGTGTCGGTCTTTTGTCCATACCCTAATTATGGTACAAAATTTAATAACCCAATCTTAATTTTTAGTCTAACATCACGATTACTTCGGCTCAAATAAGCATAATAATAACTTAGTTACGAGACATTAATTTAAGTAATTTAAACATAGCTTACAGTGATTATGTATCGCGTAGCGTTACACGGACAGAATTCCGACTTAAAACCCGTAAAACATTTCTTACAATAACCTTACTAAACCATAATTTATTATTAATCTTAAATTAAAATTATAATTATAATAAATATAAATATAAATTGAGGGAGATAGATAGATATGGTGCTTGGTACTCGGCTGAAACTTGTGCCTTTTATAGGCAGATTTTGAATTTGAGTGCTCCGCTATCGCTTAGCAAATATGCCTTCCAGCTCCGAGATCGCGGAGTTTCGCAGATCCAGCTCACCATTTTTGGATTTTTATTTGTCGACATATTTATTAAATATATATAATATATAAATAATTTATATAATTATTTATATATTATATTTTATTCTTGTGCATAGTTGACTCATAATTTTTGGTCCATTGCGTCGGGCGTTGATAGTTGGCTCAAGTCCCGGTTCCGGATTTTCGAACGTCCTTTCGTACAATTTAATATCTTGTACTTTGCGTTTCACAACTTGTACTCTTGTCATTTTTAGACGTTTCTCATCAATAAATTGAACCACTTGGATTGTATCTTGTACATTTGAGCTTTTTGGACGGTTTTGTCTTTGAATCTTCGTTTTCGCCTTTTGTCTTCGCACTTATTTAATATAAACGGATATTACTTGAAAATAGAACAATTACAACTGAAAACTTTACATACTGGAAGGATATTGCTACTAAATATATGTTCATTTGGAGCACTATCAGCAGGTCTGCTCACTGTTGGAAAATCATTCATACGATATATAAACACCTGGTAATCGACCTTAACAAGATGCATATAGAATATTCCCCGCATACCGGCATTCCGCACGGTCATGCAAAAGCATACAAATAGGCCACTCTTTTAAATATGATGGTTGTGTACACCTCACAAACAGATCATATCTTTTAAAGCTGGCGGTTGTATACCTATTTCGAAGTACTAAAGCGGTTCAAATTCTCTGACTGGGGCTTGTGAGTGCCCATATATCTATCTTTAGGATTCGCGTCAATTAGGAGCTCGGTTTCCTAATTCTTAGATTACCAGACTATAAAGGGGTGATATCCGGTGTACTCGTAACTCAATCGTAGAATATTTTTAAGTACTTGTGTCTATTTCGTAAAATAGTTATAAAAGCAGCGCATGTATTCTCAGTCCCAAAAATATATATTGCAAAAGCATTTAAAAAGGGAGCAAATTAAACTCACAGTATTGTATTTTGTAGTAAAAATACATATGAAGATATTGAACAAGGGTGGTTTGGCCTCGGATTCACGAACCTATATCAATTATATATATTAAAACATGTAATCGTAGTCAAATAATTTATATATTATTATCATTATTAATATACTTGTTTATATTATATGTTATATAGATAAATTTAATATATTTAATTCATATATTTTATATAGTTTATACTTATTATATTAAATATTAATATAGTTTAATTAATAACATTTTATTGATAAAATGTAGTAGTAAGTAATATTGTATAATCGTAATATGTTTTTATACAAAGTTTTTGTTTGTAATAATAAAATTTTTAATAACAGTGTTAATAATAATAATAATAATGATATTCAGTTTTAATCTTATATATAATTTTCATATTAATATTTATATTCGTAATAATTTTTAATGATAATGATATTGATAATACTAATACTGATAATAATAATATCTACACTAATGATAATAATAATAACATTAGTAATACTCATAATACTTGTAATTATGATATTAATGATAATAATTACTATAATACTAATAATAACAATAATAATAATCATAGTAACAATAATAATCATAATCATAATCATAATAATAATAATAATAATAATAATAATAATAATAATAATAATAATAATAATAATAATATAATAATAATAATAATAATAATAATAATAATAATAATAATAATAATAATAATAATAATAATAATAATAAAGATTTTTGGTTTTGAAATCTACCTCAAAAAGCCTTTCAAAAAAAAAATATTGCCCCGTACCGGGTTCGAACTTGTGACCTCTTGCTAAACCGTAACACATCAAACCAGTTGGGCTGGCTTGTTTTTCTCAAAATACTCTCAGACCAATTAACTATAACCCGTAAATATTTCAGTTTATATTCATCTCCTTCATCTTCTCTTTCATAAACGACTGGACCATTAATGAGTTCTTCAAATTGTTTTTAGACTTTGTAATTGAAACTGAAAGTTTTCAGAGAGTGTTTGTTGATAGAAAAACAAAAAGAAAAACGAAAAATTGAATTTAAAACAGCGGTATACATGCTCTATTCTTCATACGATTTCTAAAATCAAACTTGATATTCTAAGGACTTTTACGAATCGATTTCTTCACGAACTCTGCTTCAAATCACCACTATAATACTCATGTATTATCAATTGAACCTGAAACAGCTTATAAATTTCGAATTTGAGAAATAAGAGTTCAGTTGACTTTTTGGATTCTAAATTTGACTCTACGAATTCGAATTTGATATGACGATTTAAGACCTGAGAATTTGAGGAAACATTCACGACATGATTTAGGACACTTCTGCATTTCTATTTCTTGTCAATTCATTTTGAATTAATTTAAAGGCTAAATGGGTTTGAGAGAAGAAAAGAAAGAGAAAAAAAACTCAGATGTTATTTTATTTAAATTTTCTATTTGATTTTAATTAGTACCAGATGATACCTATATATTGAAATTGAATGATTTATACGGAATTAAAAATTGATCAAGTTGTTGATGGTCGACAGGTTCCTGATCAAAAGAAGAAGAAAAAATAGAAAAAAATAAAAATGGTAGGGATATAGAGATAATCACGGGTATATATTTTCTTTATATTGTATATTTAATTTAATATTAAAAATTGATAATTATAATTATATTAATAATAATACTAATAATATTAATAATAATATTGACAATAATAACAATAATAGTAATAATGATAACAAAAATAATATGTCACAATATTAATAATATCAGTGAAAATTATAATAATAATATTATTAATGATAATAATAATACTAATACTAATTATATTAATATTAATAATGATAATAATAATATTAATAATAATATTGATATACATCAAATTTTATATTAATATAAAATAATGATATTAAAAATATTAATATTGATGTTAATATTGAAAGTGATAATAATATTACTATAGTAGCTATATTTTAATTTATAATCAAATTTAATATCTTAATATTATTTATTACTAATTATGTAATATAATATATTACATAGTAACATATATTGAATATTTTATATTTACAAATTTTATATATCATTACTAGGTTTTGAGCCCGTGCGTTGCACGGCTGTTAAAAACGATTTTGATTTTCTTGAATGCAATGCACAAAAATCTGCATACATAAAGTCACAAAAGTATCCCTAAAATCTGATTATCCATTTAGGGATGTTAATAGGTAGCACATAACAAATCTATACATATAGCAAAGTATTAGTTGTATACTTGCATGTATAAAGCTAACATAACATTCTCTTGCCAACTAATCAGTAAATTTGAACTTCCAACTTCACTCGTCGTCCGACAGTTCATGCATCCCTGCTAACTTCTTTTATAATATATATTCATAAGGTTCCTCTTGTAAACATAACAATTTTCATTATTCAATAGTTAATGGATCGAAAATACCATCGAGTATAAATTTCAGCTTGTTCCCTTATATATAAATTTATTATGTGAGATACATTGATAGAACATAACAATTTTCATTATTCAATAGTTAATGGATCAAAAATACCATCGAGTATAAAGGGTTACATACACGGTAATCAGCAAGAAGTCAAACGGGTAAATTGTTCATATTGAGCTACATGAAGCAAGTACACAGTACAATATTTTTTGTAAAAGAAGTATTCGGTTACTAAAAGTGGCATTTGCATTAAGTGAGACATACATTGCTATTATGGCGAACCCTGTTTTCGGGAAAGCCAAGTAGTATGGATTCAAACACAGCTTTCAGGATCAATTTATGTTTTCTACCATCTTATTTACATACACCAAGCAAAAACCATTCACCACCAAGCAAACGTCTTTATTTGCTCCTAAATGCGAGCTAACATTTTAAAATGTAAAATGTAAGTTCCGAAAAGTAGCATGCCTACAGACCCCTGTAATACAAATAAGCGTTGTTAAGTTGTTTTCATCCGTATATCAAGAAGACACATTCACATATAACACATAATAATTAATAACTATCACAAGAAGCTAAAAAGGTTTGATTCAAATAGTACATCCCTATGTATGATTCAAACATTATATATGTAAATGTAAATACAGATCATGCTTATACAAATGATCCAAACAGTACACCACTACATCAATTAACCCTATGTACATAAGTGAATAATATACGTCTTTTAAGAATTTATATTTAGTTGCATAATTGTTATCTTACATCGATCTTAATTCACAAAACTTACTCAACATATTATTTATAATAACTCTGCAACAATTGCATTAATGTTTTCAAAATTTGATCCATAAATTACAATCGGATACATTAACCTTTGTTGATCTGTTCTGATGCGCATTTTTTTAATTATATGATTTTATTTCTGAGCATGTACTGCAAATGTGTTTTATATCGAAAAACATTAGGTTATCAACACACATTAATGTAGAAAACAATCTAATATGACAAACTCAAGTGTTTGATGCTTAGTAATAATATTACTTATGTAAACAATATTGCAGCATTCCATCCAGATAATAGAATGAAAGCATGTTCGGTAGAGTATTCTATTTTATAACGATGCAGATGAATTATACACATAACTAACCATGTTGCAAGAAGGTGGAATTTTATGAATGTGACGACCCGGGAATTTCCGATCAAATTTAAACTTAATCTTATTATGTTTCCGACCGATAAGCAAAGTCTGTTATGTTAAGTCTCAAAAAGTTTGAATTGTTGTCATACATTCAATTGACCTTCGACTGTTTCCAATTATTCACGAACCACTATTTGTAAATAGATATGTGTGTGTATATATAAATAATAATTGGAAATATAATTTAAAATATTATATGTTGTTGTTATTAAAATTAATTATGTAAAATAAAATAAAAATATAATATTATAATAAATATTAAACGAACCATTTTAGCCACGATTTTCACAAATTAATGATTAGAATAAATAAATACATTTAATATAAAAGTTTGGAATTTTTTTTTTACTTTTTTTCGACACTGATTAATAATAAAGAACGAGATCTAGTCCGTAAATGGTAATGGCTAACTTAACACACGTTTGATTTCTTTAAATATATTATAATGTTTAATATTATTGTGTTGTTGAAATTACTACATTTTTCTGTTATATGTCATTCAAACTTTATGCTATCTTCCAAGAACCTACAATTCACTATACTTTCAATAATGAATCATAGGTCACTGTGCTTAATTGATAGATTATCACTGTTTATGATTGATGAGTTTACATTTAGTTTATATGTATACATATTAACATATACATGCACTAAGTCACCAACACAAGGCAACCTCTTCCTCTTTTTCAAACTAGTCGACTACCACTCACCATCCAACCCTCCTATTATCTTCTGTCAAATCTTCTTTTATTTCTATTTGATGTTAGCCGAGAACCCTACAACCAACACCCTGTAACAATCCTTTACGATTACTAAACTGCTGTGACTACTTATGTTTTTCTATTTCAAATCGAGAACCAAAGTAGCTCATCACCATCACGAATTAACCACCACCTTCACCTTCACCATAATCGTAAACCACTTTTATTTTCCTGTTTTCATTTATGTTTCAACAATCACGACACACCCATCGGCTTCCTTCTCTTTCTCTCTTCTGTCGTGCACAACTATCATCACCATGCCATCATCAAAACCATTTTTTATCATCACCACACCATCGCTTGTTCTTGTTATTGCTACTGTCCACAGTAAACACCACCACTCTATAAACCATCACTCTCACAACCACCATTCATCATCACTCTACAACACCATCAACGAACATATTACTACTGCTATAATCCCGAGTAATTCAAAAGAAAAGAAAAGAAGAGGCTACTGCAGCAACTTCGGTTGTCTAGCTGATCTAACCCCTCGCAAACCGCCATTAACAACCGTTTGTTTCTTCTATTTCTACTCCAGTCGACTGCTGCGATTGAGGGTTCTCCACATTACTGTTTCAAACCTTAACCATCATCAAAATTCCCTTTGTGGTTCACTGTTCCTTACGTTTCTGTTTTCGTTGCAACAACGAGAGATATTGGTGTATGTTATTATGATGAACCGTATTTATTAGATAAAGAATAATGATGATAATAACAATCTAGTAAAGGTCATGATGAGCTGTAAAGAAGATCATGATGTGTTGTTGTTTCTACTTTAAAACCGAACCCTACACGTACTCATTCTTCAAGCGAATTTTTTTCTGTTTCTTTATCAATTGAACCACAATCGCCAAGTTCTTAACCCCACTTACACTTTTGACTTCTTTATTTGTTGCCTTATACACCAACACCACTAATCAAATACCCCACTTGCTTATTCAAAGAAAAAGAAAAGCAGATACATTGATTGTTGATGGCCTGCGTTTTTTTTTGTTTTTTTTATTTTTATTTTTATTTATTACTTATGTTCCTGCCATTGAATACCATATTGCCGGATCAAAAGAAAGAGACCCACGAACTTATTGTTGGGCCGTAAATTTCACTTCCTGTTTGGACCGTGATTCAATTTATCTAGTTGGGTTATTTTGTTATTGGGTCTATAGTACAAAACCATCCCATAAAACACATCAAATACCTCATTTCCACTTCCTATTTCCTGGTCTGATCGAGGCTTATGATGAAGATGATGATGACGATTAATAATATTGGGTCGAATCCATAATAATGTTCATCGTGATTTTATGTGATGCAAAATGATACGGTGATGATAATGGTATGATGAAAACATGAGTTAGATGATGATGAATTTGTGAAAGAATGATGATGATAATAATCCATAATGATAATGATAATTAGATGGCGAATGGGTAATGAAACTGTAAAAATAATGATGATATAGATGATAATCGTATGATGATATTGATAATGAGGGTTAAGATTATGATGATGGTTATAGTGTCACGATGGCATTAGATTGATGATGATTAAGTATGAAAGTTAAGATGATTAGATTGGGTTATGGTTTTGGCGATGTACATATGAAGAGGAAGAAGTTAACAGGAAGTATAAATGATTAAATATAAGTAGAATCTCATAATAATTAGATAAATAGAAACGGAGGAGTGGTTAAGGGGTGGCTTGGTTAGCGGGAGGTCACAAGTTCGAGCCCCGTTTGGTGTATTTATTTTTAGAACAAGCTTTTGAGGTAGTTTTCATTACCAAAATTTTTATTATTATTATTATTATTGTTATTATTATGATAATTATTATTATTTCCTAACATTTAAAAAATATGATTATTATTATCATTAATCTAATTGATAGTATTATCATTATTTTTATTACTAATAATATCATTTTTATCATATTTAGGTAAAGTATCGTTATTATTAAAATTCTCATAATTATTAAAACTACCATTTTTATTAAAAATTATCATTATCATTATTATCATTATATTGTAACAAATAAAGATTTTGTACATTAAATATATTTATATTACTTATAATTATATATTAAACATATTAACAAAATTAAGTACAAATTCTGTATCAACTACAACAACAAATATATATAAATATTATATGATTAATAGATGAAATTATGTGATTTCCATTATATGTTTTAATAAGATATACAAATAATATAGGTTCGTGAATCCGAGGCCAACCCTACACTTGTTCAATGTCGTAATATGTATTTTTACTACAAAATACATTAGGTGAGTTTCATTTGCCCTTTTACTCTTTACATTTTTGAGCTGAGAATACATGCAAATGCTTTATTAACTGTTTTACAATATTTATATGCGTGAGTTTCATTTGCCCTTTTACTCTTTACATTTTTCGGCTGAGAATACATGCAAATGCTTTATTAACTGTTTTACAATATTTATATGCGTGAGTTTCATCTGCCTTTTTACCCTTTATATTTTTGGGCTGAGAATACATGCGCAATTTTTATAAATGTTTTACGAAATAGACACAAGTAATCGAAACTACATTATATGATTGAATTATCGAAATCGAATATGCCCCTTTTTATTAAGTCTGGTAATCTAAGAATTAGGGAACAGACACCCTAATTGACGCGAATTCTAAAGATAGATCTATCGGGCCCAACAAGCCCCATCCAAAGTACCGGATGCTTTAGTACTTCGAAATTTATATCATGTCCGAAGGAGGATTCCGGAATGATGGGGATATTCTATATGCATCTTGTTAAGGTCGGTTACCAGGTGTTCAATCCATATGAATGATATTTTTGTCTCTATGCATGGGACGTATGTTTATGAGAAATGGAAATATGAAATCTTGTGGTCTATTAAAATTATGAAATGATTATTTATGTTAAATTAATGAACTCACCAACCTTTTGGTTGACACTTTAAAGCATGTTTATTCTCAGGTATGAAAGAAATCTTCTGCTGTGCATTAGCTCATATTAGAGACATTACTTGGAGTCATTCATGGCATATTTCAAAAAGACGTTGCATTCGAGTCATTGAGTTCATCAAGATTAATATTAAGTCAATTATAGTTAGATATATTATGAAATGGTATGCATGCCGTCAACTTTCGATGTAATGAAATATTGTCTTTTCAAAAACGAATGCAATGTTTGTAAAATGTATCATATAGAGGTCAAGTACCTCGCGATGTAATCAACTATTGTGAATCGTTTATAATCGATACGGACTTCGTCCGGATGGATTAGGATGGGTCCTTTCAGTTGGTATCAGAGCGGTGGTCTTAGTGAACCGGGTCTGCATTAGTGTGTCTAACTGATAAGTCGTTAGGATGCATTAGTGAGTCTGGACTTTGACCGTGTCTGCATGTCAAAAGTTTTGCTTATCATTTTGTGTCGAAAATTTCCTGCTTATCATTCTTAGAGAATCACTTGCTTATCATCCTTAGTCTAGACACATCTTATTGCATTAATTGCATGATTAGTGTATAGACAAAAATTTATATCTTAGCATATCTGCTAATTCATATCTTAGCGTACCTGTTATTGTTACTGATGTCTGACAGCTTCCGTAGATTTCTTCGTAACTTATGGGATTTTAGTATTATATATGCATATGTAAATTATGTACTGCAGGGTACTAATCTATCTCCTATAATCTATTTCTTATCGAAAATCCTTCATCTGATCGTACGGGATGAATCCCTAAACCAGTTCGAGTCCCTCAGATTTCGATAGTTATTCCGATAGTTATTCCGACAGCTATTCCGATATGGATTTCCACTCGAACATCGAAAGCAGTATAACCAGAATGAATCAACCAATTAGTCATCCTCAATACATCCGATGGGTTCGTAGTTGACTTAATCCATGGAGACGCGAAGAAGGCGATCCTTTCCATCAACCAAATTCACCTCTGGGTGAAGAACCCGAAACACTTACCGGCGAACCTATCCGAAACACCATTTTCACACTCATTTACAGGATACCACGCAATGATAATATAATATCAAAAATTCTAAAACTTTATTCATTCGCTCGTTCCTACCGACAACCATTCCGAAGTAATAAGTCAACGAGCTTCGCGCCCGAGTTATAACCTTGAAAAATATGGTGCAAAAACGTACCAGCTTCAGCAACATCAACGGCACCAATAGTACCATCAATAACAGCATCAGTACCATCAACAATCCATGCCTCAACATCTCATTCTATACCTTGAGTATAATCATCGTTCTACGTATCGTTCTACATCAATTATCTTCATTCTTCATGGCAATTAAGTAATCTCTAAATATTTTAGAGATTATGTATTCTAGTTTTAACGGTAAACCAAATGAGTTTAATATCATATTAACTCAATGAATCCATGATTACATCTGAAGAAAATATATATGTATATATGTTTTCATAAAGATTGTAATTAAAATTCTTTTGTAACAAACTGTTAGTGGTGAAAATATTTTAACGGGTAGGTAATACCCGAGGAATATTTAGATTTCACACTAATAAGTTACACTGTACATTCTGCAAAACTGATTCAACATTCACTTACTATTCTTCTTACATCCACAGATATACGTATTCGTTCGTCGCAGAATAACCATTTTCATTCAATTTCATATTTGGATTTTTACCTATCAGAATCCAACAAGTGGCATAATGAAGAAAACATTTGACAAAATAAAATTTGTTAGAAACAGACAAATTAACTATGAGGAATTTTGTTAAGAATTCACGCTAACAAAATCTTAGCTAACTGTTCCTAGCTAACTGTTAATTCCGTATTACATTTATTTATCGCAATTTAATTATCGCAATTTTATTTATCGTTATTTAATTTCTGTTATTTACTTTACGCATTTAATTTATCGTCATTTAATTTCTGTTATTTATTTTTACGCACTTTAAATATTGGGACACGTATACAAAGTTTTGACATATCATATCGACGCATCTATATATATTATTTAGAATCACCATAGACACTCTATATGCAGTAATGATCGAGTTCTCTATACAGGGTTGAGGTTGATTCTATAATAATATATGTACTTTGAGTTGTGATCAAGTCTGAGACGTATACGGGTCACGATACGTATTAATTAATTCGAATATTATATATTAAATTATATATGAATTATTGGACTGTCGACTGTGGACTATCGACTGTGGACTAATAACATTGGACAATTAAAATGAATTAAAATATTGATTATAACATATGAAACTAAACAATTCTTCAAGTTTGCTACTTCATTTCATCTTAAACCTCATTTGTATTTTGATGATTACAATCTACGTTTAAACCTTTCATGATTCTTGAAAACACCTCAATCGAGAGGATGAACCAACCGAACTTCATCTACGGAAGGAAAAATTTATGCATATGGTTATGCACCTAAGAAACTCTCGGCAACTGAGTAAAAGTTTAACACGTAGCCGCGTCAGATCCTTTGACATTTATTAGCAAAAAATAACTTTGCGATCCCTTTTCAAGGTAGCCAATTTTCTCACAGCTCCAGCAAGTCAACTTCGACTTTTTATTCGAAGTATCCTTACTATAATCCTGATATATACGATTACCCTTTTGATACCAGAGAATTCTTTTATATTCCACCATATTACCAGCAGACATACCAGCAACCTCGTTACTTCTTGGCTTAAATCTCTCTGACAAATCATTATATTTATTCATTGAAACCCTATCATATACTCATCCGTATCTTGTGATGAGAACTGCCATACCAATTACCAGAAATCAGCAATCAGTACTTTGAAAACTCACAGCATATCTACATCAACAGTTATATGTATGACATTTATCTCTTAGAATTATGATCTCTCCTTCTGGAATTCTGAAAATCACTCAGTCACAAGTCAATACTCTGAATGTTGAAAAAGCTTAATGAAGCAGCAGAAACCATAGACAACCGTAAATGACCATAATCATCGAAAGTTTGATGATAAAGAATAGTATGTTGAAAAAGCTCAGAAAAGTTGGAACTGGAAAACGGATTGAACTAACCACGAAGGAGACCAAGGACAAATACAAGGACCAAACCCTATATTCAAAGGATTCAGGTAATTCTGGATCCGTTGAAATCTTTAGAGAATATCTTGCTCCGAAGTCATGTTAAAATCTTGAGGAAAATCTTTCTCCATCAACCATCGAACTTAGAAATTCCAAAATATCATCATCAATATCTTCGATATTTCTGAGGATATTTTCATAAATATTCTCGTCCGAAATTATATACCTCCTCGTGCTTCCTGTGTATCATTATATTGGAAACATTCAATAGAAAATTTAGTACCGAAAAGCAGATTATGTGAAACTATGAAAGAAACCGTGGACAAATCACAAAGAATAAGTTTGACTTCAAAGAATCTAAATGATTCAATGTCTGTTGAAGTCTTTAGCGAATATTTTGCTCATTACTCTAAACTCTTGCGGACAATAGTCTCCATCATCCTCTGATCTTAGATATTCAAAGATATTATCGTATCTTTCATTATAAATATCCTCGATATTTCTGAATAAATTTTTATAACTAATACTATCTGAAATAATTTATCTCTTCGTGCTATCAGTGTTACATCATATAGAAACTGTTAGTTTCAGTATTCTGTAAACTTTCGAGCTTAAAATATGAATGTTATTGAAGTAATGTTGGGAACTGATGCATGGGTTAGTATAATATAATGACACTTGATCAACGTGATTATATTACAGTAAGTCATGCTGAGTTTCTAATGGGACGTGATGATTCATAGATCATAACGTCATTATGTGCCATGTTACATAACTCTTTCATTCTGCTTAACTTCTGAATATATCAAGAAAATATATTCTTGATAGTTCTATTCTCAGTGATACAGGTAATTTGAGAAAACAAATCATGCTACTACCTTTCCTTCTACCTTGTATATTATGATAATTCGAAACTCCATACCTATGAATTCCGGACCGTTACTTGCGAAAAGTAAACAAAAGCATGAAACTTTGAAATAGAAAGGGGATATAAATCACAGCAAATAAGAGAGCGTATTAACTGTGGATGGCAATAATTATAGGAGACAGAAGCAGGGACATTGAAATATAAGGGAAGATATAAAACCCAATAACAACACAGAAGTTACAAACCGTGGATATTAATACAGATAGCAATATAAAGACACGATATAATTAAGAATAGTACCCCCCCAAGGCAATAGTAGAAGTAAACAGATTTTCTGGTGGAAGATTGAAAAGAAGGATGACAGATACATAGATAGGAAAATATCAAGAATCAGAACTGGATGGAGCATTTCCCCAATATTTTAGAAGTAGGAATGGAGGAAGAAAGTATAGGAATGGTGAAAGTAATGGAACGAAAGAAGTTCATTTATAGTGAAAATACCAGACAAAGAAGTCAAGGCAGAATTTCCGCATTAATTATAGAAATCTTAATTTCCTTATTCGCAGAAGAATCAAATCTTTTAGATTTCGAAGATTTTCTTTAAATCCCTTGAATTCCGGAATTCAATCGCGACTACGACAAAAGTTATGGAAAATCTCCATTTCTTCATCTCGATCTTTTGTGATAGCTTCATTCATACGCTTCGATTAATCGAATCATTTTATCCATATTACTCAATGATGATAAAACTCTATTTATCAACTCATATTCGTCATAAAAGCATATTTATTGTTAACCATGACCACCTCACTCAAATTTCGGGACGAAATTTCTTTAACGGGTAGGTACTGTGACGACCCGGGAATTTCCGATCAAATTTAAACTTAATCTTATTATGTTTCCGATACGATAAGCAAAGTCTGTTATGTTAAGTCTCAAAAAGTTTGAATTGTTGTCATACATTCAATTGACCTTCGACTGTTTCCAATGATTCACGAACCACTATTTGTAAATAGATATGTGTGTGTATATATAAATAATAATTGGAAATATAATTTAAAATATTATATGTTGTTGTTATTAAAATTAATTATGTAAAATAAAATAAAAATATAATATTATAATAAATATTAAACGAACCATTTTAGCCACGATTTTCACAAATTAATGATTAGAATAAATAAATACATTTAATATAAAAGTTTGGAAATTTTTTTTTTTTACTTTTTTTCGACACTGATTAATAATAGAGAACGAGATCTAGTCCGTAAATGGTAATGGCTAACTTAACGCACGTTTGATTTCTTTAAATATATTATAATGTTTAATATTATTGTGTTGTTGAAATTACTACATTTTTCTGTTATATGTCATTCAAACTTTATGCTATCTTCCAAGAACCTACAATTCACTATACTTTCAATAATGAATCATAGGTCACTGTGCTTAATTGATAGATTATCACTGTTTATGATTGATGAGTTTACATTTAGTTTATATGTATACATATTAACATATACATGCACTAAGTCACCAACACAAGGCAACCTCTTCCTCTTTTTCAAACTAGTCGACTACCACTCACCATCCAACCCTCCTATTATCTTCTGTCAAATCTTCTTTTATTTCTATTTGATGTTAGCCGAGAACCCTACAACCAACACCCTGTAACAATCCTTTACGATTACTAAACTGCTGTGACTACTTATGTTTTTCTGTTTCAAATCGAGAACCAAAGTAGCTCATCACCATCACGAATTAACCACCACCTTCACCTTCACCATAATCGTAAACCACTTTTATTTTCCTGTTTTCATTTATGTTTCAAAAATCACGACACACCCATCGGCTTCCTTCTCTTTCTCTCTTCTGTCGTGCACAACTATCATCACCATGCCATCATCAAAACCATTTTTTATCATCACCACACCATCGCTTGTTCTTGTTATTGCTACTGTCCACAGTAAACACCACCACTCTATAAACCGTCACTCTCACAACCACCATTCATCATCACTCTACAACACCATCAACGAACATCTTACTACTGCTATAATCCCGAGTAATTCAAAAGAAAAGAAAAGAAGAGGCTACTGCAGCAACTTCGGTTGTCTAGCTGATCTAACCCCTCGCAAACCGCCATTAACAACCGTTTGTTTCTTCTATTTCTACTCCGGTCGATTACTGCGATTGAGGGTTCTCCACATTACTGTTTCAAACCTTAACCATCATCAAAATTCCCTTTGTGGTTCGCTGTTCCTTACGTTTCTGTTTTCGTTGCAACAACGAGAGATATTGGTGTATGTTATTATGATGAACCGTATTTATTAGATAAAGAATAATGATGATAATAACAATCTAGTAAAGGTCATGATGAGCTGTAAAGAAGATCATGATGTGTTGTTGTTTCTACTTTAAAACCGAACCCTACACGTACTCATTCTTCAAGCGAATTTTTTTCTGTTTCTTTATCAATTGAACCACAATCGCCAAGTTCTTAACCCCACTTACACTTTTGACTTCTTTATTTGTTGCCTTATACACCAACACCACTAATCAAATACCCCACTTGCTTATTCAAAGAAAAAGAAAAGCAAATACATTGATTGTTGATGGCCTGCGTTTTTTTTTATTTTTTTTTTATTTTTATTTTTATTTATTACTTATGTTCCTTCCATTGAATACCATATTGCCGGATCAAAAGAAAGAGACCCACGAACTTATTGTTGGGCCGTAAATTTCACTTCCTGTTTGGACCGTGATTCAATTTCTCTAGTTGGGTTATTTTGTTATTGGGTCTATAGTACAAAACCATCCCATAAAACACATCAAATACCTCATTTCCACTTCCTATTTCCTGGTCTGATCGAGGCTTATGATGAAGATGAAGATGATGATGACGATTAATAATATTGGGTCGAATCCATAATAGTGTTCATCATGATTTTATGTGATGCAAAATGATACGGTGATGATATTGGTATGATGAAAACACGAGTTAGATGATGATGAATTTGTGAAAGAATGATGATGATAATAATCCATAATGATAATGATAATTAGATGGCGAATGGGTAATGAAACTGTAAAAATAATGATGATATAGATGATAATCGTATGATGATATTGATAATGAGGGTTAAGATTATGATGATGGTTATGGTGTCACGATGGCATTAGATTGATGATGATTAAGTATGAAAGTTAAGATGATTAGATTGGGTTATGGTTTTGGCGATGTACATATGAAGAGGAAGAAGTTAACAGGAAGTATAAATGATTAAATATAAGTAGAATCTCATAATAATCAGATAAATAGAAACGGAGGAGTGGTTAAGGGGTGGCTTGGTTAGCGGGAGGTCACAAGTTCGAGCCCCGTTTGGTGTATTTATTTTTAGAACAAGCTTTTGAGGTAGTTTTCATTACCAAAATTTTTATTATTATTATTATTGTTATTATTATGATAATTATTATTATTTCCTAACATTTAAAAAATATGATTATTATTATCATTAATCTAATTGATAGTATTATCATTATTTTTATTACTAATAATATCATTTTTATCATATTTAGGTAAAGTATTGTTATTATTAAAATTCTCATAATTATTAAAACTACCATTTTTATTAAAAATTATCATTATCATTATTATCATTATATTGTAACAAATAAAGCTTTTGTACATTAAATATATTTATATTACTTATAATTATATATTAAACATATTAACAAAATTAAGTACAAATTCTGTATCAACTACAACAACAAATATATATAAATATTATATGATTAATAGATGAAATTATGTGATTTCCATTATATGTTTTAATAAGATATACAAATAATATAGGTTCGTGAATCCGAGGCCAACCCTACACTTGTTCAATGTCGTAATATGTATTTTTACTACAAAATACATTAGGTGAGTTTCATTTGCCCTTTTACTCTTTACATTTTTGGGCTGAGAATACATGCAAATGCTTTATTAACTGTTTTACAATATTTATATGCGTGAGTTTCATTTGCCCTTTTACTCTTTACATTTTTCGGCTGAGAATACATGCAAATGCTTTATTAACTGTTTTACAATATTTATATGCGTGAGTTTCATCTGCCTTTTTACCCTTTATATTTTTGGGCTGAGAATACATGCGCAATTTTTATAAATGTTTTACAAAATAGACACAAGTAATCGAAACTACATTATATGATTGAATTATCGAAATCGAATATGCCCCTTTTTATTAAGTCTGGTAATCTAAGAATTAGGGAACAGACACCCTAATTGACGCGAATTCTAAAGATAGATCTATCAGGCCCAACAAGCCCCATCCAAAGTACCGGATGCTTTAGTACTTCGAAATTTATATCATGTCCGAAGGAGGATTCCGGAATGATGGGGATATTCTATATGCATCTTGTTAAGGTCGGTTACCAGGTGTTCAATCCATATGAATGATATTTTTGTCTCTATGTATGGGACGTATGTTTATGAGAAATGGAAATATGAAATCTTGTGGTCTATTAAAATTATGAAATGATTATTTATGTTAAATTAATGAACTCACCAACCTTTTGGTTGACACTTTAAAGCATGTTTATTCTCAGGTATGAAAGAAATCTTCCGCTGTGCATTAGCTCATATTAGAGACATTACTTGGAGTCATTCATGGCATATTTCAAAAAGACATTGCATTCGAGTCATTGAGTTCATCAAGATTAATATTAAGTCAATTATAGTTAGATATATTATGAAATGGTATGCATGCCGTCAACTTTCGATGTAATGAAATATTGTCTTTTCAAAAACGAATGCAATGTTTGTAAAATGTATCATATAGAGGTCAAGTACCTCGCGATGTAATCAACTATTGTGAATCGTTTATAATCGATACGGACTTCGTCCGGATGGATTAGGATGGGTCCTTTCAATGAACCCCTTATCATCAGATGTTAGGGTTAGCTCTAGAGATGACAAAGTTTGGTATGCAAAATACATTATGTCTTTAGCTTCTTCCACGTATTTGTAAAAAGTTCAACAGTCTATCTAAGCATTCACTTACACTTAGTACAATGCAAAAGGCAAGTAAATATAGATTTAGTCAAAACTCAATATAACAGAGAATAATTGTAGATCTTACTACAATACATATTACATTAATCAATCACATTGGTATATGCATTATACACCACCAATTAATTAACCGAAAATGCTCATTGGAAATTTGGAATTTCTAGATTGTCCACAAATCTATCGGTTCAGGTCCAGTTTCATCATTAATTTTTTTCAAACAACTACTATAAAATGGCCATACATGTTACGTAGTGTCGCCTTCTATATGGATCAGTTCCTGATAGATACGGTTTTGCTTATTAAATTTTTCAGATTTGTTTATTTGATCTACAACAGGTGATCAAACAATGGAACGCCCAACGACACGATCATATACAAAATCAAACACCTTACTCGATAGTTAAAATCAATATATCATTTAATCAGAAGTTTACGATTTTCATCACAAATCAATCTCTAAGTTTTTTGTAAAATCCTAAAACACTAATTTATAGATACTAAAGAGCAATATGCGAACCTTGTGGTAATCGGTATGTGTAACAGCGTTACCATCGAAGTGATAAAGTCTGATCAAAATCATAGTCTACAAATCGCTTTCATCATTAATCGATTGTATTCGAATTACTAAAAATGAAAGTGAATTTAAGATTGGGGTTACAGCCGTATGTAAAAGGGATGGAGATTAGGTTTCGCTCTTCTTAGGGTTAAACTTATTTCATTTATTAATAATACAAATTTAATTAACGTTGATTTAAAAAATAAGTAGTATTCAGAATCATCAAAGAAAGGGACACTTGGAAATTACACATGGCTTAATTTGCTATAATTAAGTAGCTAATGACAAGTCAGCTAATTCAAACTCTCTTTTATATAAATATATATAGATATGAATGCGTTTGCATATTAGTTACATCATATATTATATATGTAATATGAATATATTAATAATGTTTTATATCTATTTAAGTATTATATATTTATTTATTATATATTTCATAATAGAAATAGATATTATAAATTTCAACAGATAATATTTATATCTTTTATTTATATATATGACAATATACATCTAATAATAACTATGTGTAGTAATCATATATATTTATATATAGATTTATTTTAATAACAACTTTCTTTTCTTGTATATTATTTTTACATTTTCAATTCCAATTAATTAAAGTATAACTTATTAATTCAAAATATTATATGTACACTTATATTTATATTTATATAATATTTATACATATTTATTTACAAATAATTGTTCGTGAATCGTCGGAAACGGTCAAAGTTAAATGAATCCATGTGAACAATTCATAAATTTTTGAGATTCAACATTACAGATTTTGCTTATCGTGTCGGAAACATACAAAGATTAAGTTTAAATTTGGTCGAAAATTTTCGGGTCGTCACATATGCTGATACTGATCGACCTCCTTGTTAAACAGTGACGAATCTAAAATTTATTGTCACTGGTAGCACAAATTTTTTTCATGACCAACTTTTTTTTTGGGTGAGCAAGAAAACCCTCCTATAAACGAGCACATTGGCTCCCCTATAGAAGGTAAAACCTCGGGTATTCAAGCTCCCCGAGCGCTAGACGTGGTACCGGGTGAATTGCGCATTATGCGCACCCTCTAGTCACACTCCCTTTTTGAATAATTTGACATAGCCAGGAATTGAACCCGATAATGTGCTTTATTGGGCAACTCGGTAGCCACTCAGACAAGCTTGCGTGGTTTTCATGACCAACTTTGTGACTTGTCGATAAAATTTTTAATCAAAAATCAAAAGAATGGCCTTAATAAATTCAAGCACTTTATATATAACACACAAATATTTAAGTAAGACAAAAAACAAAACCCAATATTTTTCAAATAAATAATGAAAGTTGAAGAGCAAGTAATTTTATTAAATTAGAATGGTTAAATAAGTATACATTAATTAAATACAACTATATCATTAAATTGATTAAATAAGATTATCTCAAGGGCTAACTGTATTTTCAAATAAATATAACGGTTTAAAGTATACAAGTTTAAAAGTTAAAAAGTGGTGGACCCCATTCTTCTCCATCCCAATTTCACCTTCCTATAACCATTTTTCTTGAACGAAACCCATTAAAATGGAAAACACATATCGATCTGCAACTTATTTCAACACAAAAATTTAAAGAAAACTTCGAAAAAAGGTAGATCCGCCGTCAGGGACATCCTTGCTAAATTCACTGGTTGCACTTTCATATCATTAACAAAAACTCCGAAAAATTAACACTTCGTCGGCTAGATTGAATGGTAGCACGTGCAACCACTCGATACACAGTAGATCCGCCTCTGTTGTTAAACATCATGGTAGACCAAGGTACTAGGTGGTCGACCAAAATGTTGGTCGACCGAGTGTGGTATTTTTGCAATTTTTTTACAAAATGTGTATTTTTAATACACATTTTTAAAAAATGTGTATTTTTGTGAATATCCCATTATTAAACACCAACCTTCCATCATACACCAATTAATCCTACAGTGTTGGGCCTCGTAGTTAAAAAAAAAAAAAAAAAAATGATGTGAAATCCCAACACCGCCGTAATCACAAAGACATAACCTCTATATCTTTTTTCAAAAGTAAAAGAATAATACAGCGATTAATTAATTTAATAACTCCATTAGTTAATTACGGAGTAAAATAATTAAAGGGAGGTATGTGGTGGAGATCTGCTTCCTTCATTGTCGACGACAGGAACCGCAATCTCCAACAACCCGAAAGCCCTCATCTTCTATCTCCTCCCTATCCTTCTTCTTCATCATCATCAGCCTCTGTCATGACTGAAATCCCCCTTCAAAACCCTAATAACAATAATATATCCGCTTACTATCAGACAAGAGCTGCTCACCATGGAGTCGTAACCAGCGATTGGTTAGCTCAGGCTCAAGCTGCCGTCGGCCGTTCCGATGTCAATTCATCATCAGTCACTTTATCATCATCCGATGGTTCCTTGTTCAGTGTGATTGATGAGTTTAATAATTGGAGGAAACAACCTGATCTTGCAGAAGCAGTGGCGGCTATTAGGGCACTTGCTTCTGTTATTAGGTCAAGTAATGCAACTACTATGGTTGAGCTTCTAACCGAACTCAAATCAGCTTCTGATTCTCTCAAGGCACGCCCCCTATCATTTAATTGTTACTATTACTTTACTACTGTATTATTTTTTTAGGTTATCTGGTTGTCTCAATATATATATATATATATATATATATATATATATATATATATATATATATATATATATATATATATATACACACACACACACACACACACATACACACACACACACACACATAATAACTTTACTTTTGAACTAGGACGTCAGTCTTCTACTGCCTTATAGACAATGGATACTGTGTTTTGTATTGCCCCTTTCCCCTACATATCTGCAATAGAGAATGCAGCTTATGACTTGGGTTAGGCCATTTGACTAAAATATCACTTTTTGAACATGTTCATTCCAGTCATGGGACACAACTTCGATCTCATTGGCAGCTGGTTGTGATCTTTTTATGCGCTACTTAACTAGAACTTCGGCCGTTGATTATGAGGACTTCAATTCAGCTAAGTCCCGCTTCCTCGAACGTGCAGAGAAATTTGGGGATATCTCTCATAAGGTATATAAAGCCTTTTATTAAGTAATCCTGTCCTCTACTTCTGGCATCTATTTAAAATTTATATATTTTGCACATATAGCTTCTAACTAAGATATACTACTTTTGTAGGCTCGGAAAATCATTGCAATGTTAGGTCAAGATTTTATTTTTAATGGGTGTACGATCCTGGTGCATGGTTTTTCTAGAGTGGTTTTGGAAATTTTGAAGACTGCAGCCGAAACCAAGAAAGTGTTTCGAGTTCTCTGCACAGGTCTGTACTCTCTAGTCAAACTAACTCAAATTCATAGCTTGTGTAATTCTCTGCACTCTTATAAATAAATGGAAATCTTTATTTGGTCCACTGACCTGAAATGAGGGACTGACTTGAATTTCTTTATTTAAAGCAGTGTTCCCCTTACATAGGAAAACAAATCTTTAGCATCTTGAATCATCGCAGAAAGAGTCTTTATATTAGAAAGAGTTTTGAATATTTGTTGACCATTCTAAATCGTGTCAATAACCTTTCGGTATCAACTTTGTGCCTATGGAAGTACCTAGAAAATATGGTACACAGAGTGTATGACGACATATTGTAGCCTCAGCCTATGTCAAAGGCTGCATTGTTAATCTGGATCTATATCTGATCTGATCCAGATGGTCAAAAAGCTTGATCCACTGATCCAATAGTTGGATTCTTTTACGCAATTTGATACGTTGTGCCCATCCATATTAATTTTTTTAAATAAATGAAAACTGTATGTATATAACTGTTATAAAAGTACTAGACTCTTACTGACATTCATTATAATCTGTTCTGTGACCATTGGTTTTGTATAATAAAGTGTCATATTGATAGAGAACAGGCCAATAATGACGAGGCTAAGCCCAAAACGTGGAAAGCCCAGTAATGAACAACCCAATGAAAAGTCTTTATATAGTAGTGGTGTTAGCCTGTTTGGGATTCATTTAGCATTGTGCTTCTTTTCTGAATATTGTTATCCTTTTTTTTTTTATCCATGTAATATTACACATCTATTTCTATTTCTCCATTGTATTACACATGTATCTTCTCTAAATTGATCCTATAAATTGGTTCCGATACAAACCCCCCACCATGTGTCAACCGGAGCAAACCCCAATCACTTCTCAACTGCAATATCACCTTGATGCTCAAGATGAGAAAGTCATGCTTCTATCATCTCAAATGAGGGATCTGGGTTGCGATGTTATGTCTTAAGAAGTTTTTTTAATAAACTCCCTCCCAAGGAAATAATCAACCACTGATTTTCTCTTCACCTTTTCTGTCATAGCCAACTCCCACCATTGATAATCTGACTGGTTCGCACTATGGTATAACAACTACCAACAACCTTAATAACTCACTCCACGATGAAGCCACCATGTTTTCGTTACTGAAGGTTCAGTTATCTCTTTTCCCTGGAACTGTTCCCGGGGGTTGGATTACAAAATCTGAATTATATTTCTAGGAACATAACATTACATTGAACCAAAACATTAAACTTGTTCAGATGGACCATATCACACCTAATTGGTTTACCAACTTCTCATTAAACAACCCCAAACCAATTGGATTCAGTTTCGCACCAAAATTATGACGCGGTTTAGTGGAAAATATTATGTAACGCTCATGAAGCTTTGGGTTCTCTATATCAAATGGGGGTATAGAGAATTCAGAGGAATATATTCAGGAATTTGAGTCGATATCAACGTTGATTCCTGATCAATCGGAGGAACAAGCTATCAGAAACTCCGAAAGGGCAACAACAAACAATAAAACTCAATCCCACATAAGTGAAGTATGGGGATGTAAGATGTAGACAATCATTCCCCTATCCTAGAATAAAGAGAAGTCATGTTTTTGTTATGGCTTAATCTGCCTAATCAGAGTAGAAACCCTAATAATCACAAAACACAATTGCCGAATAATAAACACAGAAGAAAAAAAAAGAACACGAGAATTATAGTGGTTCAGTTTCGATGTGAAACCTACATCCACTTTGAAACTAGAGAGTATTATTAATTTGGAGGTGATAATTTACAAGTACAATTGAGAGACTATATATAGACTTAGGACCCTCAATAAAAACGGCCCAAACAATTAGGGTTGGCCAAACCCTAACTTGGTCACCAAGTAAACTCCTGGCCCGTTTTTCTTGGGCTTAAACTACCGAAGCCTACACCTCAACAATCTCCCACTTGGAGGCTTCGAATACCATCGATCTGCACTCTTGTACTTCTGCAATGCAAGACTCAGCTCATCTCCTCTCTCTCTAGTCCCTGCCTTCTCTTCAATGTTCCTGAAGGCCAGTTGAAGCTATGCACAGCTTCAACTTATCCAGCGTTACTGGTTTGGTGAACATATCTGCCGGATTCTTTGAACCTGGAATGCTCTCCAGATTAAATGTTCCATTGCTTATCCGTTCCCTGATAAAGTGATACTTCATGCCAATGTGCTTCGTCTTAGCATGATAGACTGGATTCTTCGCTAACTTGATTGCGCTCTCATTATCACAATATAAGACAAATTCTGTCTGTTTGCTACCCAGTTCTTTCACCAATGTCTTCAACCACACTAGTTCTTTACTGGCTTCAGTCAAGGCCATGTATTCTGCTTCAGTAGTAGATAGAGCCACGCTCTTTTGAAGCCTAGACATCCAACTCACTGCTGTTCCTCCTATAGTGAATACATACCCGGTGGTGCTCTTGAAGGTATTATTGCATCTACCCAGATCTGCATCAGAATAACCCCTGAGAGTAGTATCCCTGCCCTTGAAACATAACCCAACTTTGGGAGTACCCTTTAAATACCGCAGTATCCACTTCACTGCTTCCCAATGTTCTTTCCCCGGAGCTGACATAAAGCGACTAACCATCCCAACTGCATGTGCTATATCAGGTCTTGTACACACCATAGCGTACATTAGACTACCCACTGCGGATGCATAAGGAACCTTAGCCATTTCTGCTTTTTCTACTTCAGTTTTAGGAGACTGATGTTTAGAAAGCTTTAGATGACTTCCCAACGGCGTGTTTCTTGGCTTTGTAGACTCACCATTCATTCTGAACTTTTCAAGAACCTTGCGAATATACTTTTCTTGAGATAAAGAAACTGACCCATCTTTATTCCTGCATATACTCATACCGAGAATCTGCTTAGCTGGCCCGAGATCCTTCATTTCAAATTCTCTAGATAATTGCTTCTTCAAATTGCGTATTTCAACCATATCAGAACATGCAATTAACATATCATCGACATAAAGAAGCAATATTGTGATGACCCGGAAATTTCTGACCAAATTTAAACTTTATCTTTAAATGATTTAATGTTTCCGACACGATAAGCAAAGTCTATGAAGTTGAATCTTAAAATTTTAGAACTGTTTCATGTATTAAATTACATTTGACTGCTCTCGACGATTCATAAACAATTATATGTATGTGTGTGTGTGTGTATATATATATATATATATATATATATATATATATATATATATATATATATATATATATATATATATATGTACAAGTAAAAACGACTTTCCTACCGTAAAACACTATTTGCTACAGTAAAACACTATTTGCTATAGTGAAACCGTATTTTGCTACAGTGCTACAGCGAAAACGACTTTGCTACAGTAAACACTATTTGCTACAGTAAACACTATTTGCTACAGTACACTATTTGCTACAGTACACTATTTGCTACAGTGAACACTATTTGATGTCGACGAACTAGCAAACAAAAACAGGATAAGGCGGCCATGCGATCGCATGGCAAAAACACTGAAAACTCATGCGATCGCATGAGGTACTGTAGCAGGCCACATACTATAAAAGCTCGATTCATTCCTCTGTATTATTATTTTTTTTATATTATTATTATTATTATTATTATTATTAATCTTATTATAATATTATTATTAGTAGTATATATACCTAAAATACTACGACGAGGTTATGAGCGTGTCACCTTCAAAATGGGTTTTTGAGCGGGATAGAGCTAAGGAAATTATGGGTTATTGTCAAGGAGGTTATGGGTAATGTTCGAGGGTATATTTGTGAATCAAATGTAGTGTTTATCATCTCTGTTGCGTCTACGTACTTTCCTACAATATTGAATCTCAATATTGATACGTAAGCACTCATATTTTATCTTTTATACATTAATTGTGTATCCATGTCTAGTGCTCGAGTATATATATTTATGCATGCTTGTATGCTAAATTTTGTCGTTAAACAGTTATGATGAATCATGAAGTAAATACATATATTACTGGTAAAAGGTATATGATATACAAGTTTTTGGAAAGCTGGCGAAAAATCAATAACTTTTCATTTAGATATCGAATAATTTCGATGAACGGATTAAAAGATATGATCAACTGAATTATGATTAACGTTAATTGAAATTGCTTTTGAATCTACAATTAAGATTTAAACAACTTGTTTACGAGATTGATAAATTGGATTTTTGAATATTACCAACCGAGTAAATGAATCCTTATATAAGGTATGTCTCGTTTTGTTGAACTATTGTCAAAATTGACTTTTTGAAACGACTTTGGATAACTTTTGTATGTCGATCTCGAGCATTAGGATTGTTATACACTATGACCTGACCTAGCTTGATAGACATTTATTGACCAACATATGTTCTCTAGGTTGAGATCTACGGTTATTTGATATTCCGAGTTTCGGTCACGTTTTGGTGAACAACTTTATGTGCTGCTAAGGTGAGTTTCATTGATTCCTTTTTAATTGCTTTTGCAATATATATTTTTAGGCTGAGAATACATGCACTTTATTTTAAACGCAATGGATACAAGTACATACTAAATTCTACACTGTGTTTGAACCGAAAATCCCTTAGCTTTGGTAACTGTTAACTGCCAGTTATAAGAACTGGTGGGCGCGAGTAGTAGTATATGGATCCATAGGGCTTGATATCCCCGTCCGAGCTAGAGCACTAGCCTTTTAACGGACGTATGCTATTTGAGAAGCGTACACGTTGGTTTGCGTGTATTATTAAGATGAGTATATACAAAGGGTACAAATTATATATACGTTAAGTTTAGTTACCAGGGTGCTCAATTTCGTAGAATATTTTGATAAACGTTTCTGGATGAAACAACTGAAATCTTGTGATCCACCTTTATACACAGATTATGCGAAACATTAAAACTATGAACTCACCAACCTTTGTGTTGACACTTGTTAGCTTGTTTATTCTCAGGTTTCCTAGAAGTCTTCCGCTGTTGCTTATATGTTAGACAAGCTATGTGCATGGAGTCTTACATGACATACTTTTCAAGGAAACGTTGCATTCACCAAATTATCACCATGTATCTTATTTTGACTGCATTGTCAACGGAAGTACTATTGTAAACTATTATTTACGGTGATTGTCTATATGTAGAAATCATCAGATGTCGAAAACCTTTGATTTAAATATTCATTTATGGTGTGCCTTTTCAAAAGAATGCAATGTTTACAAAACGTATCATATAGAGGTCAAATACCTCGCAATGAAATCAATGAATGACGTATTGTCCATATGGATTTGGAGCGATCGTCACAAATATAATATAGGAGCTCTTGAACTTCTTCAAATAACAGCAATGATCTGTAGAACTTCTCACGAATCCTGTCTTCTCCATGAAATTATCAAATTTCAAGTACCACTGTCTGGGAGCTTGTTTCAAACCATACAAGCTTCTCTTTAGATTACACACAAGACTCTCCTTTCCTTTGACACGAAACCCCTCTGGTTGAGACATGTAAATGTCTTCTTCAATGTCGCCATGCAGGAAGGCTGTTTTAACATCCAACTGTTCTAAGTGTAACTTCTCGGTTGCAACCATACTTAGAACCAATCTAATAGTCGTCATCTTCACTACTGGAGAAAAGATTTAGCATAGTCGACTCCTTTCTTTTGTTGAAATCCTTTGACAACTAATCTTGCTTTGTATCGTTTAGAACCATCCCCTTCATCTTTGACTCTGAAAACCCATTTATTCTGTAAGACCCTTTTTCCTGGTGGTAACTTGGTCAACTTCCAAGTTTGATTTTTCAATAAAGATTCCATCTCGCTTTTCATAGCCTGCTCCCACTGGAACGAATCTTTCACCTTCATTGCCTCAGAATAACTTTCTGGTTCCCCATTTTCTGTCAAAAGAAGATAGTTAACTGTTGGACTAAACCTAACTGGCTGTCTTGTGACTCGTGTAGATCTCCTGACCCAATTGGACTGGTCAGATTGTGGTGGGGACTGTGGGGTCTGCTCATCATCAGACTCTGAGCTCCCACTATCTGAAGTCTGCTCGTGATCAGACTCCGAGCTTTCACTGTTAGGAACTCCCACTGGAACTTCAGTTTCATCCTCTGGAGTTTCCCTTTCATCTTCTCTAGTTGTCTCTGTGTCAACCTCAAATTCAACTGATTCTTTTTCTTTTGGTGTTGAGTTGAAATCCTTGTACAATTCTGCTTCATTGAAGGTTGCATGTTTACTTCTGATAACATGTTTTCCCTTGTTATCCCATAACCTGTAACCCATGTCGTCTCCCCCATAACCAATGAACACGTACTTCTTTGCTTTTGCATCAAGTTTGTCAGCATCTTTATTAATATCATATGCACTGCACCCAAAGATTTTTAGATGCTCATAACTGATTGTTTTACCTCTCCATTCTTCTTCGGGTATTTTGAAATCAAGCGGAGTTGATGGAGAACGATTGATCAAATAAGCGGCAGTGCTTACTGCATCAGCCCATAGAGTCTTTGGTATCCCACAATTAAGTCTCATGCTACGTGCTCTCTCATTTAAAGTACGATTCATCCTTTCTGCAACTCCGTTTTGCTGTGGAGTACCTGGAACCGTCTTGATCATCCGAATACCATGATCAGCACAATAGTTAACGAATTCGGTGCTGATGTATTCTCCTCCATTATCCGACTTCAAGCATTTTACCTTCAAATCACAAGATAATTCAACAGCAGATTTCCATTTTTAAAAGCTTCAAATACATCAGATTTATTTTTAAGAAAGTAAACTCATACCTTGCGTGTTGAATCGTCAATGAAAGTAACATAATAGCGTGCTCCTCCCAATGAAGAAACAGGAGTAGGCCCGAACACATCCGTGTGTACTAGCTCCAACTTCTGAGCCTTTAAAGTTCTGCCTGCTTTTGCAAAGGTGACCTTCTTCTTCTTTCCTAGAACACTTGACTCGCAAAAGTCCGATTCAACTCTCTTTAGACCAGGAATTTTACCATTAGACACTAGCATTTTCATTCCTTTGTCACTCATGTGACCTAAACGTTGGTGCCACTGACTGGTTAAGCTTCGATCATTGGAAATTGTATTTACTTCATTAGCTGGAACTTCTGCCATATAAAGAGTGCCTCTCTTCTTACCCTTGGCTATTAGTAAGTTCCCCTTTATTACTTTCCACTGACCTTCACCAAATAGCACACTATATCCTTGATCATCAAGCTGTCCAACAGAGATTAGTTTTTTCTTTAGGCCAGGAATAACTCGGACATTTTCCAAGGTCCAATTAGTGCCCAAAGAGGTCTTCAGCTCTAAGTCTCCAATCCCTGTAATGTCAAGACAATGATCATTAGCCAAACGAACTTTACCAAGATTACCTGTTCGTAGATTCTTCATCAAATGTGGACTTGGGGTAGCATGAAACGATGCTCCTGAATCTATAACCCATGCATTAATTGTATTTTCAATGCAGCAAACAAGGACGTTATCATAATCTTCTGTTGCAACTGCAACATTAACTTCCTTTGGCTTTGATGATGTTACTGGCTTAGTGCACTGGTTTCGGAAGTGTCCAGTCTCCTGACAATTCCAACATTTAATATCATTCCTCGTTCTCGACACACTCCTCCTTCTTGACTTTAACCTGCCCCTGGTGGTGTTACTTCTGCCTTTTCTCCTACCCCTCTCTTCTGTGCTCAGCAAGTTTCCTGATGGTTCTCCTGAGCTCTTTCTTCTTATATCTTCTCCAAGAATAAAATCACGAATGCTCTCAAACTTGAGCTTTGATGACTCTGTGGATCCACTGATAGCTGTGACTGAACCTGACCAGCTTTCAGGTAACGAAGATAATAATAGAAGAGCTTTAACTTCGTCATCGAACTTGATATCAACTGACAGTAACCGAGAGATAATATTGTTGAAGTTATTAACATGATTTGTTACTGAAGCACCTTCTTTCAACCTGGTGTTTACCAACTGTCTGATCAAAAACACCTTGTTAGAAGCAGACGGCTTCTCATACATATTTGCTAAGGTCTTCATCAAACCATGTGTCGTGGTTTCATTCACAATATTAAAGGCAACACTTTTTGTCAGTGTGAGCCTGACAACAGCTAGGGCTTTCCTGTCAAGCGTCTTCCATTCATCGTCTTTAAATTTTTCTGGTTTATTCTCACTCAAAGCATCAATCAAATCCTTCTGACATAACAAGTCTTCAACCTGCATCTTCCACCACCCAAAATCTTGCCCATCAAACTTATCGATTTTAATCCTTCCTTCTTCTGCCATTGTAAAGGCTTTCTGATCTTAATTTTAAGAGCAGCAGGAGTTAGTGACGGCTAGGGTTTGACCTGATCTGGATCAAAACAGCAGTAGCAGATGTTTGGTGGCGGCTAGGGTTGATCCTGTAATCTGGATCGTAACAGTAGCAGTTGCAGACTTGCAATCTGCTTAATCGAATCAGCAGCAACAGCAGACCTTCGATTAAGGCTATTAAAACAGCAGCAGCTGTTAGAATCTGCCCTTAATCGTGATAGCAGCTGTTAGAAAAAAAATAGCAGCAGATCTGCAGGTTTGAACCTTTGACGGCTAGGATTTAGAACCTGCAATCTCTAGTAGACCTAGATGACGGCTGCACCTTATTCGAAACAGCAACAGGCCTGCAATCAGCTGCAAAAAAAAAAAAAAAATGGCAGCTGTACCTTAAACGTAACAGCAGCAGCAGGTATTAGAACCTGTGATTGACGGCTAGGGTTTAGAACCTAAGCTCTGATACCAGTTGTTATGGCTTAATCTGCCTAATCAGAGTAGAAACCCTAATAATCACAAAACACAATTGCCGAATAATAAACACAGAAAAAAAAGAACACGAGAATTATAGTGGTTCAGTTTCGATGTGAAACTTACATCCACTTTGGAACTAGAGAGTATTATTAATTTGGAGGTGATAATTTACAAGTACAATTGAGAGACTATATATAGACTTAGGACCCTCAATAAAAACGGCCCAGGTCAACCCTAACTTGGTCACCAAGTAAACTCCTGGCCCGTTTTTCTTGGGCTTAAACTACCGAAGCCTACACCTCAACAGTTTTCACCCAAAGTGATATACCGTTCCCTCTCAATGTTCTATGAATAGAGAAATTGCTTCCGAATGGACCTCTGACCAATAAGTAGGTTAGAAAAATAAAAAAGAATAAGTGTGAGACGCCATGAATATGGTTGAATCAAATTTTCATGGATTTTAAACTTGACTGGAGTTCAATTTAGGCTCTAAGCGACAGTCAAGTCGCCAATAAATCGACGCTTGCTGTTGACTCGATCAATTTAGACTCTAAGAAACTCTGAAAGGGCCTAAGGAAGAAATCAAAAACTGGGTACGTGCATTAAACCTTACCTCCCCTGATCCAGCAATTAAGTTTTCACAGCACATCGCCATCGTCACTTCTACTACCAGCCTTACAGATAGATCCAACAACAGAAGAGGTAAGCTCAACTACTATTATTGTTTTAGCAATCATCATTTAACTCACCGTTCTAAGCTTATCTACTCTAATTACCCAAGAAATGGAAAGCCCAATTACTCTTGAGTTCACTTCTACTCCAGCCTACACACTCTTACCGAAAACCCACATACGCGACCACCACCACCAAACACCTAACCATGAAAAATGTTGTCGCAAGGGTCTCTGTTTCGGTTGTGGCTTACCACATACCCCCAACATAAATGTTATGCATGCCAATAGCATATTTTATTGTTGGAGGATGATGTTTTTACTTTCGATGTTGACAAGGATACACTTCCGGCCACGGACGATGCTGACAACCCTATTGATGGGGAGTGCCCTGTCCAATTCTTCTCATGGCCTCCGCATTTTAAAAGTAATGGGAAGATTGAACAATTTTCCTGTCATAATTTTGGTCTATAGCGGATCCACACACAATTTCATATCCACTAAAATTCGTTGAAGCTCTCGGATTGCCGTTTACATCTACCCGACGTCTGAATATACAATTAGGAGATGGAACCACATCGGAATTTCTGAACAGTGCATGATATCACCCTTCAATTCCCTAAGTTCAATTGTCAAGTTGACGCACTTGTTTATAATATCGGACCCTTGGATATTATTTTGGTCATTGCTTTGTTGCAGAAATTCGGTGACATTATTTTAAACTGGGGAACACATTTGCTTAGATTTTGGGATAAAGGTGAGCAATTACAAGAGAATAAATTTCTTACTTTTAGGTCAAAAGTTCTTATCAATAAATTTACTACGTAGTACATCTCAGTAAATTTAGCAAGACACTTCCTTTCTTAAGTTAAGTAACTTAAAATTTAGCTCGGCATACCATCTCAAAATAGAAAGTCGAAGTGGTGAATCCAAGTTTGGATACATAATAGCGTCATTTTGTTGTGGATCAGCAGAAGATTTGGCCTTTCTGGCTGAATTTCGGTATAACCATCTATCGTGTCTCTACAAACACTACACCTTTTGATATCGTCTATGATCGCCCACCACCCACTGCTTTCACATTTTTAATAATTAATCAGGCTGTTGGAACCCACCTTGAAACTGACACGCTTGATCCGACTCCAGTGAAGTGGCAAGTTCAACTATGGCTTATTCAATGGCAACATGGTTCTATGGAAGGCATAACTGGGGCAAACTCCCCTCCAAAATACAGAGCCCAGTTCATATTTCAGGCTTGATGATAAGCCTATTGTTATCGAGGCTGTATTGAAAGAGAACATGCCAATAATGATGATGAGGCCAAGCCCAATACATGGAAAGCCCAATAATGAACAAGCCAATGGAAAGCCTTTATATGGTATTGGTGTTAGCCAGTTAGGGATTCATTCAGAATTTGTGTATGTGTTTTGTGAACGGCTATAAGCTTGTGCAGGAAGATAGCATCGTGCTTCTTCTCGAAAAAACTCAAAACACCAAACCCTAACACCAAACCCTAAACCCTAAACTCTAAACCGTTCGTGTTAAAAACTCAATCTAAATCCAAAATCTAAACCCTAAATCTTAACCCTAAACCCTAAATTTCTAAACCCTAATATCTAAACCCTATAAACCCTAATATCTAAACCCCAATAGTTAAAACCTCAACATACGCTCGAAAAACACGATAATTGTTATATATTACTTCTTCGAGCGTTTTCCCGCCAAAATAAAAACATTTATCACAAAGTGTCTCTATTAAAAGTTCATATTTTCATCCCATCTATAATGTTCGTGAACAAGGTTTTTTCAAAAAACGAAAAAAAAAAAGTTTTTGCTTCCCTCCCGCTTCCCCCCGATTGGTTACTTCCCTCTTGATCCTACCACTATATATATATATATATATATATATATATATATATATATATATATATATATATATATATATATATATATATATATATATATAGAAGTGGACAATTAGTTTGGGAAATTCCAAAAACGAATATTGGACTATAGATGTGGAATGATGGAGGGAGTAGTATTTTTTTTATATCACGATAAAACTCTGCACATATTCTTTATTAATGGCACACGGGGAGTATCTGTGTATTTTGGTAGGCCGGGGATCTTGTTATAGGGGAAACAGGCGTTTCATGTTCCAAATGTTTTCTCAAGGGGTGTGTCTATTAGAGGTGGCTGTTGTCTTTCACATGGTGAAGAGAATTTTTAAGCTGTTTACATAATTGATGCAAAGCTATTCATTCATAGATATATATGACTGCATAATTGACACAAAATAGAAGACCATGATCATTAGTTTAGACCCCTATTTTACATTTGATGATTTGATTAATTTTAGTTGTGTGTGCCCTATGAATGAATACGCATTGTCTAAGAGATGATTGAACAAGTTGAGAGCTAGGTAAGTCATGCAGACACATTCATTTTGTTTGATGTATCTAAATAATAAATGTCTTGTTTGAATTTCTCCTTCCTATTGAGTAACTTAAAAACAATTTTTGCTGGTCTGGATTTGTAGAGGGACGGCCAGACAGGACGGGGCTTAGATTTTCAAATGAACTGGCAAAGCTTGATGTACCTGTGAAGCTGTTGATCGATTCAGCTGTAGCATACATTATGGATGAAGTTGACATGGTATTTGTTGGTGCTGATGGAGTGGTTGAAAGTGGAGGTATAATTAACATGATGGGAACTTATCAGATTGCATTGGTGGCTAAATCCATGGACAAACCTGTTTATGTTGCCGCTGAGAGCTACAAGGTATTACTACATTATCCTTGCAAAATTTCCAACCTTGTGTATTTGTATAATAAACAATACATACATTTATTTTAATTGTATCCAAAATATTGTAGTTTGCTCGCATGTATCCTTTGGATCAGAAGGACATGGTACCTGCGTTACGGCCTGTTGATTTTGGGGTCCCCATTCCATCGAAAGTCGAGGTTGAAAAATCTGCTAGGGATTACACCCCACCTCAATATCTGACCCTACTTTTCACTGATTTGGGCGTGTTGACACCATCTGTTGTTAGTGATGAGCTTATTCAGCTTTACTTGTAACCTTTTTGCAATGGCAGATTATTTACGTTTTGGTGTTTTTTGTTGACAAGGAGAAAGAATGCATTGTTTTGATACAATCTTGTTTTAGTTATAGTATTAAGTTAACCTCCTTGAATCTACTTCTTGTTCATCTGTCTGGTTAACTGGTTTGGTTTCATCACATTTGCATTCTATTTTTACTTATTTTGATTGGAAGGCAAATGTATTAAGGCACAAGACGTGCACGAAAACCGGATCCGGATCGGATCCGGATTTTTAAAAACCGGACAAAAATTATCCGGATATTCCGGTACCGGTTCCGGATCTGGTTCCGGTTCTCGGGGTCGGTTTTTCTCGGATTTTTTCCGGAATCGGATTTTTTGTGTGGATCTCGACCGGTTTTTTCGGATCTTTTTTCGGACTCGGATTCGATTTTATCGGTCGATTTTTAAAAGTTTAAACAACAATAATATAATCAATATAAAAAAGAGTTGTAGCGCTCAACACAATAATTAATATAAATAACAACATTTTTTATTTATAACGATTACCAGTTTACCACTATAATTACTATAAATAACAACACTTTTATTTTAACGATACAATTATAATTATACAAAAGTTAATACATTTCGAGCTTTGACAGTGCCATCACCCGAAAATGTATTACGACTAAAGTATATCGAGTTTCGGCATGGCCATCACCCGTTATACTTTACTCGTCTTGCATTCGTCGTTCTTGATATCGTTCGCTTTCTTCAAATTCGGGATCATCAACACATGTTTGTTGGTAATTTGCTACATATTCATCCAACTCAGTGGGATCATACTCACCTTCATCCAATTCGGTCTCAGTATTTCCTTCGGTTGATGAAGGTGATAATCCGGCTTCATTTTCTTCTATCTCTATATAATCTTCAACCTCATTCTCTAATGGACATTCTAATGACGTTTGATCTTGTATCCTATCTACCCCGTCCAAATAATTCTTTAAACATACGCATATTTGCACGACTTGGGGGGTAAGTCTTGATCTTCTTTCGGATATAACTTGGCCACTAAAAGAAAATGTCGATTCGGAAACTACGGTCGAAGCTTGAACGGCTAATAAGTCACGAACCAGAAGTTGTGATGTGGTCCAGCGGTTGGTGGCATGCCTCCTTTAGGGGAACGGCTAATACTACTTGAAACGACTCAAAACCGTTTAATTAAAAGTCGACAAATTTTTTTTTTTTTTTATAGACAGGAGCGGCGCACCAAACCTAGGTGCGGCGCTTTTGAAGACCCAAGAGCGGCGCTTTTGATGTCAAAAGCGGCGCTTCTACTGCCTGATGAAAAACACCATCAAAGACTGACCAGGAGCGGCGCTTTTACTCCAAAAGCGGCGCTCCTGTACCTGGGAAGTGCAGTTTCGAATTTTGATCAAGTGTCATCCCAACCCAAATACTCCAACGCAAGTTCACACCCAAAACTCCCAAGCACAAGACCAATATGACTCAAATTACATTTAACTCATCAAATAAAAGTAATTAGACAACCAAACGGGCACAACGACCCTTGGGACTCCAACGACCCGTTAAATACATTAAAGTAGCGATTTCGACCCAAATGAGTTTAATTTCCAAACGAACGATGAGCATGATGTTTGGGGATAAACTACCCAATCCTAGGTCGAATCCAAAAGTAATCCAAGCAAGCAACCAAAAGGGAAATCATCTAAATCCCTAGCATACCTTGTCAAATCCGCTTCCGAACCTAAAAACGTAAACAACGAGAGGGTAAGCTAATGCTTAGTGAATGCAATACTTATACATATACATATACATATATAGTTTACCTACACGCATCCACTTACAATTACCATGCAAACAAATGCATAAACGAGCTAGTATCACCAAAATACAACTAGCAACAACGTTAGTATATAAATCACCACGAATATAAACTAAACATAACAAGGCATAAACATGCTAACCATTCTCCCGCTTTGGTACTACCGACTTGTAGTCGACCAATATCGCGGAGTCTAACTCGAAATGATGTCACCGACTTGCGAATCATCATAAGGTGTCACCGACTTGTGAATCACCTATCACGACATAAGGGGTCACCGACTTGTGAACCACCATGAGGTGTCACCGACTTGTGAATCACCATAGGGTGTCACCGACTTGTGAGTCACCCGCCAACACATACGAGGTCACCGACTTGTGAACCTCCTTGAGGTGTCACCGACTTGTGAATCACCATAGGGTGTCACCAACTTGTGAATCACCTACCAAGACACTACCGACTCGTAGTTCTCATCACGCATACTATCAATAAGTCACCGGCTTGTGACATAACACCAATACTCACGATGTGGCACCTAAGACCCACATCGCGTACGAGTAAATAAACTACATACATACATGTATAAATATTCCACTCACCTTAGCTCTTTATGAATGCAACCGAATACTCCACAACCCGTCAATGGAATGTACCTATTCTATTTATCACATAACAACAACACAATTAGGGTGGATTTACAAACCAACCCAAATTGACCCGAAGTGACATTTCGACCCAAATGCACTTGCAAGCACAACCCGTGCCCAAACTAACCAATAATCACTAACACAACTGAAAATGGCCCCAATTCACCAAATAAACCAAATCATAAGTGTTAAACACTTATCTTACCCAATTTGACACACATGTGACGACCCGTAAATTTTCGACCAAATTTAAACTTGATCTTTATATGTTCCCGACACTATAAGCAAAGTCTGAAATATTGAGTCTCAAAATTATTGAACTATTTTCATAAATGCATTTAACCTTGACCACTTCCAACGATTCACGAACAAATAGTTATAAATATATATATATATATATATATATATATATATATATATATATATATATATATATATATATATATATATATATATATTATTTGTTAACATATAATAATATCAAATCTATTGGTTTAAAAATATGTGATTAGTACTTAAATTATATATATATATATATATATATATATATATATATATATATATATATATATATATATATATATATATATATATATATATATATATATATATATATATAACAGTATATTGGGAGATACATATAATTGGTTTCAAATTCATTTAGTAAACGATTGTAACGCTCGATGGTTATTTAAAACAAGTTAAGATATAATAGTTATATTAATTTCATTAAGATAAATATTAATATTAATATTAAGTATTTATGTTTGTGTTGTTAGAATGTCCTTTCATATATTTAATAAGTTGATATAAATATTGTATATATATATATATATATATATATATACAAATACAGATATATTATATTGATAAATACAGTTATATATTTATTAAATACATAGACTGATATATACAGATATATATACGCAGTTATGTACAGATATATATATATATATATATATATATATATATATATATATATATATATATATATATATATATATATATATTAGGAAAATCAGTATTAATTTTATTTAGATTACTATTATTAATATAACTATAATTATTAATTATTAATAAAATTCATAAATAAATCGTATAAATGGAGTTGAAACAGAATCTAAATCACGTATCAAATAAACTGTATCTGAATTGCTTTTACTATTTTAATTGTTGGATTTAACTGCAAGAAAGTCTAAAATCTGTTAACCATTGCTCTCAATTTCTGTTCTTTTTATTTTTTTTCCTCTTGTCTATTGAATATCATTGTCGACCCTTTCTCTTTTACTAAAACGATCGATTACCTATTATTATTACTTAACTCCTTCGAATTCTCCACTATCAATTACCATAATCAGATTCTAATCAGTTATAGTTATCAAATTTTTTTTTTTACAGACCACGACATCCTGTTCTATCTTCTTTATTTTCAAAACTCGAAATCGAACTAATTGTCAAAATGTAATATTGCAGTCTTGTTAGGATTATTTCACTCAAACTATCTGAAAAATTTGGGGTTCCAATTCTTTTTATCGATCGAGAATTTTGGAGTCAAAGTTAAGTTTCAAAAAGTCAAAGCTTTGTGTTCATCATCAAATTCGAATCTGTTTTGAGGTTTTAAGTTCGATTAATGATTCCAATAGTTTTTATATATGATTGGAAAAAAAATTCGTGTTATAATCTTTTTCTAAAATGCTACAAAAATCGAATTTTGATATTTTTTTCTTTTTTTTCTGCGACAGCAGCATTGTTGTGGAATTTCTTTTTATATTTTTTTTGTTTGTTTTCAAGTAACATAAACATTTGATATTAGTTTGTTATTATTTTGAAGTAGTTAAAATCTATGTTTTGATTATTGATACATTCTTGGGCGATTTTGAAATTGAGGAGAAGAAGATGAAGCTAGGAACAGATACATATTCGATATATAGATAAAAGATGGAATATAATCAGAAAAATTAATATGGAAGAATGGTTAAGGGGAGTGTTGGTGAACGGGAGGTCTTGGGTTCGGTCGGGAACATTTCTTTTTACGCAAAGTTTCAAGGGTATACACACTTACATTTTTCATTTTCATTATCATTATTATTATTATTATTATTATTATTATTATTATTATTATTATTATTATTATTATTATTATTATTATTATTATTATTATTATTATTATTATTATTATTATTATTATTATTATTATTATTATTTGCATTATCATTAGTTATTATTATATTTATTATTATTATTATTATTGTGATTATTATTGTTATTGTTAGTTATTATGATTAAATTTAAAACTATGTTAATTATTGTTAATGTTAACATTAATATTATGAATATTAGTATCATTAAAAATGAGTAAAATTATTATTATCATTATTATTAAGACTAGTAATAACTTTAAACATTAGTTGTATTAATATGTTTTGTACGAATATAAGAATTAGTATTACCATTAGTATAAGTATTACCATTTAAAAATTATTAGCAATATCATTATGTATTATTATTAATGATAACAAATTATTATAAGTATATTACTATTAATATTATCATGAGAAACATTATTACTATAGAATAATTAAAACTGTTAATCTAACTAGTAATAGCAGCAAAAGTATCATTTTTTTAATTGAAATTATTATCAATATTATCATTATTATTACTAGTATTATTGTTAATAGTATTATCATTAAGTTAACAAACAAAAGATAATTATAAAGTAAATATAGATATATAAATATATATACATATATATTTAATACAAAACTTAACTATATAAATATGGTTATTTACTTAATATATATAAAATGACATATATAGGTTATTAACATAAAAATTATATCACTAATAATAAATACCTATATATTTGTTCGATTATAATTATGTATATTAATAAATATACAAATGATATAAGTTCGTGAATCCGAGGCCAACCCTACATTTGTTCAATGTCGTCATATGTATTTTTACTACAAAATACAATAGATGAGTTTCATTTGCCTTTTTACCCTTTATATTTTTGGACTGAGAATACATGCGCAATTTTTTATAAATGTTTTACGAAATAGACACAAGTAATCGAAACTACATTATATGGTTGAATGATCGAAGCCGAATATGCCCCTTTTGCTTGGTAGCCTAAGAATTATGGAAAATCACTAATTTTGAGAATTAGTGCACGCCTAATTGACGCGAATCCTAAAGATAGATCTACTGGGCCTAACGAACCCCATCCAAAGTACCGGATGCTTTAGTACTTCGATATTGTTTTTATCATGTCCGAAGGATTTTCCGGAATGATAGGGGATATTCTTATATGCATCTTGTTAATGTCGGTTACCAGGTGTTCAATCCATATGAATGATATTTTTGTTTCTATGCATGGGACGTATATTTATGAGAACTGAAAATGAAAATCTTGTGGTCTATTAAAATTATGAAATAATTATTTATGATAAACTAATGAACTCACCAATCCTTTTGGTTGACACTTTAAAGCATGTTTATTCTCAGGTATGAAAGAAATCTTCCGCTGTGCATTAGCTCATATTAGAGACATTACTTGGAGTCATTCATGACATATTTAAAGACGTTGCATTCGAGTCGTCGAGTTCATCAAGATTATTATTAAGTCAATTGTAGATGGATATATTATGAAAGGGTATGCATACCGTCAACTTTCGATGTAAATGAAAGTTTGTCTTTTAAAAACGAATGCAATGTTTGTAAAATGTACCATATAAAGGTCAAGTACCTCGCAATGAAATCAACTATTGTGAATCGTTTATAATGCATATGAACGGGTCCTTTCAACACAAACCCTAATTTTGACCCATTTCAAAATTAGTCAACCAAACACACCCAAATGGGTTTCAACACATCCATAATCACTAAACCTAGTGATTAAACCCATTTTGCAAGTCTTAAACTTGACCAAAACATCAGCCAACCCAAAATCCACCAACAACAATATGAAACCCGATTACTAGCATAACTAAACTCACTTCATGAGTTTAAATGTGTAACATCCCGCCTTTTTCCGTTACTTTTCCGTTTAACTATTTTAAATTTCGTTATATGTTTATAACATCTCCCGTTGATACGCGTTTTAAAAATATCTCGTTTAGGTAATTCACGCAACCGCAACCGAACTCGAGGGACTAGTTTCGCCAAGGGAGCAAAGATGTGACTAGCTTTTGACTAGTCAACACCCACCTCCCTTTTTTTTCATTTTCATTTCCCTTTTTCTTTACTACTTTCATATTTTCTCTCAAAACACCATTTCAAAGAATCATCATCCAAATCCAAGCTAGCGGGTGTTTCGCAAAACAAATTACATTTTTGGAATCCTTGCAACTTCCTCTTCGATTCCATACCGATTACATCTAATTTGGGTAACTTTCTAAAATCACTAGATTTTGTGTTCTTGATTTTTTTAACTTATAAAGTTGTTAGTTAGTGTCTATGGCTCAAGTCTAACATGAATATATGATTTATATGCTCGATCTCGTTGTTTTAGTGTAACTAGCATGAACATGAAAAGTGTGTGTTTGATTTTGAGTTTTGAATGATTTAATGTTGTTGTTATCATAAAGTGCAAGTATTAAATGTGTTCCTAGTATCACTAGCTTCAATTTGATGTATAGGTTGCTTTAGAAAAACTTCATGAACTTGATTAGTAATTTTGGTGAAATTGGGTTAGGGTTTGATGAACTTGAAATGGACTTTTGATGCTTTGAATGACATGAAATGTTATTAGTAAGTGTTTAGTTGTATTGTATGTTTAATTATCTTCGAAACAGCGTATCACATGTGTGCATTTAATTCCCGAATCATGATTGTGCATTTATGAACTTGAACATTAATGATGAGCATTAATTGAGCATTTAATTTGGAAAGTTGGTTGTTGCAAATGATGTTTTCGATTGGTGAAATGTGGTTAGTTGTATTCCTTGTCAAAATACCTTTCCAACAATATAAGATACGCGTTTTAAGTGTTTACGGTTCGTAAATTATGTTTGTTTGAAGTTTGGCTCGTTTGGAACACTTGAAAACTGCCAAACTTGCTGAACCGAGAAATGGAGCGGCGCGCCAAAACCCCGCGCGGCGCGCCATTCTGGACTGTCCCAAATTCTTTTGATTTTCACGTTTTCACCCCCGCTTACTCGTAACTCCGATTAACATGAAACTTGGCCGACATGCTTATATATACTTTCTCATCATGGAAAAATTGTCGGATACCCGACCCGACCCCGTTGACTTTGACTTTGACCAAAGTTTGACTTTTGTCAAACTTAACCAAATGTTTATGCGATCGTTCTAACATGCTTCTATACTTGTATCTTGCATGAAACTTGACAATTTGATCCACATGCTATGTAATCGAGTCGTAACGAGCCATAGGACTAATTGAACAGTTTGACCGACCGTGTTTACCGATATTGATACAAACCTATTTGTTTAGGTCAAGACTAGCATTCGTTTCTTTGCACACGTTACTTGTTGAAGTACTACTTACTCGTGCACACAAGGTGAGATCATAGTCCCATCTTTCAAACAACTTTTATGCTTTAAACTATGGGATGAGAAACATATACGTATCATACTTTTACACTTTGAACACAAGTACGAAAACGAACATTCCACGTACGGGTTTGAACAAAAAGCCTCAATTCAATTATCATTAGTTACACTTGCAAGGTATAAACGAGAACTTATATTATGTGATCACAAGGGCTTGACGAGCCTCATTCGGACGGTTCGCTACCGTTAGCGGATGAAATATATTTTCGAGTATAGTGTATGTTCTAACACTACGTAACAGGGTACAAAATAGTTAAGTTTGATAATTGGGTGCCCGCGAAACAAATAACAACTTTTGAATGCAAATGATTTTGATAATCATCTTATATTAAATCTTGTGGTTCAAATACAACGTTTACTAAAACACCTATGATTTCACCAACGTTTTCGTTGACAGTTTTCTATATGTTTTCTCAGGTCCTTGAATGCTTAAGGATACATGCTTCCGCTTACTTTTTGATACTTGCTTGGATGTCGAGTATACGTGCATTGTTGGAGTGTCTTTTGACTACTTTTATAAATTGTGTCGCATATGTTTCATTTGTACGTTAAACATTGAAATGTAACTAGCCATTGAACTACTTTTGTAAACTTGAAACATCCTTTTACTTATGAAATGAATGCGACATATTTTGGTCAAACGTCACGTTAAAGACTTATGACCACGTAACGGGACCTAAGTAGTCGGCGCCGTCAAACATGATTTGATCGGGTCGCTACAAAATGGGTTTCTCAACAATTTAAGTTCAAACCCTAATTTTGAATATCAAATCAAACAATGAAATTCGGAGTTAGAACTTACCACAACAATCAAAACGTAGCTAGGAACGAGATGAACAACTTTGCACTTGCACCTTAAATAGATTTCACCTCCTTCTTCTCCAATCCAAGCTTTATCTCTCTAAAAATGGAGCTTTCTCACTCTAAAAAGATGAGAGGATTGTGTGGGTGAGGATAAGGTTAAAATGAGCTCCAATCTGCCATTTCGTGGCTTAAAACCCATCCCCAAGTGAAAGGACCAATTTGCCCCTCATTTAACTCTTTAAAATTTCAAACAGCACCCAATCAGGTGCAAAAGCGGCGCTCCTAGCCTAGGAGCGGTGCTCCTAGAGCCTGCTAGCTCCCAACTTGAAATTAAGAATGCTCGAGCTAGAATTACGGTCGTCTGGGCTTTTGATTCGCCTCAATCCGAGTTCGTATGAGGATGTTATGGCCCAAACAGTGAACTCGCACATAACCTCGCAACACACACCAAACTTTTGCACATCAAATTCCCGACACTCCCACACATTCGCGCTACGAAAAACGCTGATGTTACAACTGATAATGCTAAAAACGAACATATATTTCATAGCATTAAAATCTTGTTACAGTCGATAACCTGGTGTAATTATTAAACAAAGTATTAAAATCTTGTTACAGTTTAAGTCCCCAATTAGTTGGAATATTTAACTTCGGGTATAAGGATAATTTGACGAGGATACTCGCACTTTATATTTATGACTGATGGACTGTTATGGACAAAAACCAGACGGACATATTAAATAATCCAGGACAAAGGACAATTAACCCATGGGCATAAAACTAAAATCAACACGTCAAACATCATGATTACGGAAGTTTAAATAAGCATAATTATTTTATTTCATATTTAATTTCCTTTATTTTATATTTAATTGCACTTCTAATTATCGCACTTTATTTTATTGTTATTGTATTTAATTGCACTTTTAATTATCGTACTTTTTAATTATCGCAAGTTTATTTTATCGCACTTTTATTTATTGCAATTTCATTATCGTTATTTATTTTACTCTTTAAATTAAGTCTTGTATTTATTTTTAATATTTTACATTTGGTTTTAACTGCGACTTAAGTTTTTAAAATCGACAAACCGGTCATTAAACGGTAAAAAACTCCCCTTTAAAATAATAATATTACTTATATATATATTCGTATTTTTATAAAATAAAACTAATATAGCATTAAGCTTTGTTTAAAAGATTCCCTGTGGAACGAACCGGACTTACTAAAAACTACACTACTGTACGATTAGGTACACTGCCTATAAGTGTTGTAGCAAGGTTTAAGTATATCCATTCTATAAATAAATAAATATCTTGTGTAAAATTGTATCATATTTAATTGTATTTCGTTGTAAAATTTAATAGTATTTTATACCCCTTAGCTTTGACATCAAGTATTTTTGGCGCCGCTGCCGGGGAACTTAAAATCTAGCTTAAAAGCCGGAAGCGCAATGCTAATATAAAAAAAAAAGATTTTTATTTTTAGTTTACTTTTATAAAAATACGTTTTTGTAAAAATACGTTTTAAATATTTGAAAACATAGAAAAGAAAACAAAAATTTTAATATTTTTAAGAGTTTGTTAAATAATTAAGTTTTATAAAGTTTCTTTATTTAAAAAAAAATATAAGTTTTATTTAAATATTTTGTTTTTATTAAAACATAAAATCAAAAACCGAAAAAAATATATATATAAAAATCTATTTTTAAGATTTTTTATTTATAAAATTATAAAGTATTTCTATTTTTATTTTAGTTTTTAATATAAGTTTTTATTATATAAATATTTTTATTAAAACAGAAAATATAAAACAGAAATTAAAAAAAAAGTAAAACGTCGAATTTAATACTGCACCTGATCAGAATTTTCATTCACCGCAACTCGCGGAGATTCACCGCGACTCGCGGAGCCACTCTGACACCGACAGAAACCCTAGTCAGCAATTAATTACGGGGTAATTATTATAATTATTATTATAAAACCCTAATTAGGTTTTAATTATTTATTTTAGTTTTTATTATTATTTTGTTTAATTAGTTTAATTAAATTATAAAATTAATAGTTTTATAAAATAAATAATATAAAAATAATATTTTTATAAAAATTGTACTTTTTACAACTTTTAGTATATTTTTATATTTTGTCCCTTTTTATTTTTTTTAGCATAATATTTATATTTTTCGCTCGTATTTAGTTTTAAACTTAGTTTTTGCCATAGTTATTTTTATTTCTAGATTTTTAGGCTTTGCCGTAAAATCCCTTAAGTGATTTTTCTTTAGACTAAGATTTAGGTGTTTTAGAATTTTGCGACTCCTTTTTAAGTTTTAGTACCTTTTTAAGTTATTACCATTTGGGATATAGTTTTTCTTTTAAGCTTTAATATTTTTAGACGCAACTTTTAATTTTTAGTTTTTAGTGCCTTTTTAAGTTTCAACACGCTACTTTCTTATTTTTATTTTTCGACGCCTTTTACCTATGTATCAATTATCACTCCAATTAGTAATCTCAATTTGCAATTATAATTTTAAGTTAGTGATAGTAATAAGGTTGGGTTAGTCGAGTGTTTTTAAGTTCTATAAGTCATTTTTTTTATTATTTCTTATTTTTCGACGCCTTTTATTTTTCGATCTTTTCTTTTCCCTTTTCTTTTTCGACGCGCTCTTTTTCTTTCTTATTTCTCGCAATTCTAGTTTTAGGACATAGATTTTTATTCTACTTCTTATCTAAATTTCTTAAAATTACGAAAATTTATTTTAAGTGGTTAAATTGATAGACATCATAATTTTCCGGTTCGTATTAATTGTTGGATTTGTACGTGGACCGGGTTATTGGAGCCAAACAGTCCTCAATTATATTGAGACCAAACGAATCCTGCCCCTCTACTGCATCTTTTGGCTATTCGAAACGTGGGCAAAATCAGAAAAGTCTATTAATTGGATAACTTATATAATTTTTCTTTCCTTTTAAAAACTAATAGGATATTCAGTGAATGCACCGAGCAAGACGTTCACCACCTTTTGTACGTTCACCACCTGTAACTAGATCAAGACATTTAGCAAATATTGTCGCCGTTGATTTTTCTTTAGAATCGTCATCCAGTCGACCAAGTACTCCAATTCAAATTTCCGATAATCCATTTTTTGAAACCGACCTCAGAATTGAGAATCCGGAGAATATTCAGGGACAATTCATAGATCCTGAACCATTAATTTTTCCTCCAGAACCACCAATTATTCAAACAGAGATTGTTGAGGAACGAACCATTAAATCAGAATCCTCTAGTGATTCGGATTCAACAAATTCAATTATGGAGAATCTGGAACCTTTAAGTATGGAAGACCGAATGAGAGCTAAACGCACTGGCCAAGGTCACGCAATTACTCATCCTGACATTAATGCGCCAGATTATGAAATCAAAGGACAAATTCTACACATGGTGACTAATCAATGCCAATTTAGTGGTGCGCCGAAGGAAGATCCAAACGAACATCTTCGTACCTTTAATAGGATCTGCACACTATTTAAAATAAGAGAAGTGGAGGATGAACATATATATCTCATGTTATTTCCCTGGACTTTAAAGGGAGAAGCCAAAGATTGGTTGGAATCGTTACCTGAAGGGGCGATTGATACATGGGATGTTTTAGTTGAAAAATTTCTTAAACAATTCTTTCCGGCATCTAAAGCCGTAAGACTTCAAGGAGAAATTGTTACGTTCACACAAAAACCGAACGAAACTCTATATGAGGCGTGGACTAGATTTGGAAAGTTATTGAGAGGATGTCCGCAACATGGTTTAGACACCTGTCAAATAGTACAAATATTCTACCAAGGATGCGACATCACTACAAGGAAAGACATAGATATTGCAGCTGGTGGTTCTATTATGAAGAAAACAGAAACTGATGCTTACAAAATTATTGATAACACTGCTTTCCACTCACATGAGTGGCACCAAGAAAAAGATATCGTTAGATCATCTAAAGCAGCTAGAGCCGATTCTAGCCATGACTTAGATTTCATTTCCGCAAAGATAGATGCTGTCGAGAGACGAATGGAAAAGATGACTAAGGATATCCACTCAATACGAATTAGTTGTGAGCAGTGTGGAGGACCACATTTGACAAAAGATTGTCTCAGTATTGAGCTAACAATGGAACAAAGAGAGAATGTTTCATATCTAAACCAAAGGCCTGGAAATAATTATCAACCGCCAAGACCGATTTACAATCAAAACCATAATTATAACAGAAATGTTCCATACAATAACCAACAAGGTCCTAGCAATCAACAAGTATCCAATAATACTTACAACCAGCAAAGACCTAATTTTCAAAACAAACCACCACAAACTGATGATAAAAAGCCGAATTTAGAAGATATGATAACAAAGCTAGTTGAAACTCAAACGCAGTTTTTCACATCTCAGAAACAAACCATTGAACAAAATGCTCAAGCATTTAGAAATCAACAAGCTTCTATTCAAAATCTGGAACAAGAAGTAAGTAACCTAGCAAGGTTAATAGGTGAAAGAAAACCGGAAAGTTTACCTAGTGATATAAATGCAAACCCCCGGAATGAAACAGCTAAAGCCATTACCACAAGAAGTGGTACAACACTTAAACCACCTGAAATACCTGGAACTTCTGATGAAACTATTCCTAATCCACAAGAACCACAACCTGATCAAGATAAGGAAAAAGAACCGGTAGTTGATAAGGTTAACGAAGATAACACAGTTAAGGCTAAACCTTATGTTAAACCATACCAACCACCACTTCCTTACCCGAGTAAAATGAAAAAAGAGAAACTTGAAGCCGAGCAATCCAAATACTTGGATATGTTTAAACAGATAAATGTAAATCTTCGTTTCATTAATGTAATTTCAGGAATGCCTAGATATGCTAAATTTCTGAAAGATCTAATCTCAAATAGAAAGAAAATGGAAGAACTCTCGGCTGTTACTATGAATGCTAATTGTTCTGCAGTGCTGTTGAATAAGATACCAGAAAAATTATCTGATCCAGGAAGTTTCACAATTCCATGTTTTCTGGGTAGTCTTAGTTCAATAGAAGCATTGGCAGATTTAGGTGCTAGTATAAATTTAATGCCGTATTCACTATACGCTAAACTAGACCTTGGAGAATTGAAACCAACAAGAATAAGTATACAACTAGCCGATCGATCAATAAAATATCCTAGAGGGATAATGGAGAACATGCTAGTTAAAGTTGGTACTTTAGTATTTCCAGTAGATTTTGTTGTTCTGGACATGGAAGAAGATTCTCAAGTTCCTCTCATATTAGGAAGACCATTCTTAAACACAGCTAAAGCAATGATAGATGTGTTTGGTAAGAAATTGACCCTAAGTATAGAGGACGAGAGTGTTACCTTTTCAGTTGATAGAGCAATGCAACAACCGCAATCTGCAGATGATACATGTTATTATATTCAAACTATAGATTCACATGCAGAATTGTTAGAAGAATTTCCAGAATTACAAGGAACAGGAGAATGTTCTTTAGGAGAAGGAACTGAACCAATTGATGAAGCTGAAATGTTAGCTACACTAATAGCTAATGGATATGAACCAACAATAGAAGAAATTCAAATGCTAAAAGAAGAAGACAGATATCGATATAAATCATCGATAGAAGAACCTCCGACATTAGAGTTAAAGCCACTTCTAAACCATTTGGAATACGCTTATTTACATGGTAAATCTGAATTACCTGTAATAATATCGTCTTCTCTTACTGAAAATGAGAAATCACAACTCATTTCTATGTTGAAAGCTCATAAACCAGCCATTGCATGGAAGATTCATGATATTAAAGGAATAAGTCCTTCGTATTGCACACATAAAATCCTTATGGAAGAAGGTTATAAAACGTATGTGCAACGCCAACGAAGACTAAATCCTAATATGCAAGATGTTGTTAAAAAAGAAATAATTAAACTGCTAGATGCAGGTTTAATTTATCCAATTTCTGATAGTCCATGGGTAAGCCCAGTTCAATGCGTGCCTAAGAAGGGTGGCATGACTGTCATCACAAATGAGAAAAATGAGCTTATTCCTACTAGGACTGTAACAGGATGGCGTGTATGTATTGATTATAGAAAATTAAATGACGCCACCAGAAAAGATCACTTTCCCTTACCTTTCATTGATCAAATGTTGGAAAGATTAGCCGAAAATAGTTACTATTGTTTTCTTGATGGATTTTTCGGATATTTTCAAATTCCAATAGCACCCGAAGATCAAGAGAAAACCACGTTCATGTGCCCTTATGGTACTTTTGCTTACAAACGCATGCCATTTGGACTTTGCAACGCCCCTGCAACCTTTCAAAGGTGCATGATGGCGATTTTTCACGACATGATAGAAGAATGCATGGAAGTATTCATGGATGACTTTTCAGTCTTCGGTGATACATTTGAATCATGTCTAGTTAATCTAGAACGAATGCTTATTAGATGCGAACAATCAAATCTAGTTCTTAATTGGGAGAAATGCCATTTCATGGTTAAAGAAGGCATCGTTCTTGGTCATAAAATCTCAAAGGAAGGAATTGAAGTGGATAGAGCTAAAGTAGATGTAATTGCTAAACTTCCACATCCCACCAATGTTAGAGGAGTTAGGAGTTTTCTAGGGTATGCCGGTTTTTACCGACGTTTCATAAAAGATTTTTCTAAAATTGCCACTCCTATGAATAAACTCCTAGAAAAAGATGCTCCATTCATCTTTTCAGATGAATGTATCAAATCTTTTAATATTCTTAAAGAGAAACTCACTAATGCGCCGATCATGATAACACCAAATTGGAATCTACCGTTTGAACTAATGTGCGATGCAAGTGATTTTGCAATGGGAGCCGTTTTAGGACAAAGGATTGAAAAACGATTTCAACCTATATATTTTGCTAGTAAGACGTTACAAGGAGCACAAACGAATTACACAACTACTGAAAAAGAACTCCTTGCTATTGTCTTTGCTTTTGACAAATTTCGTTCATATCTCGTTCTAGCAAAAACGGTGGTCTATACCGACCATTCTGCTCTTAGATACCTATTTTCGAAACAAGATGCTAAACCACGATTAATCCGTTGGATCTTACTCTTACAAGAATTCGATATTGAAATCCGAGATAAAAGAGGAGCAGAAAATCTCGCCGCTGATCATCTTTCTCGTCTTGAAAATCTCGAATTAGAACTTCTAAATGAATCGGCCATACAAGACAAATTTCCTGATGAATATCTATTGAAGATAGATTATAATGAAATTCCATGGTTTGCAGACTATGCAAACTACTTAGTTTGTGGATTCCTTGAAAAAGGATTGTCGTACCAAAAACGAAAGAAATTCTTTAGTGATATAAAACACTATTTCTGGGAAGATCCACATTTGTTTAAAAGTTGTCCAGATGGAATAATACACCGATGTGTATTCGGAGATGAAGCTAGTAAAATTTTAAACCATTGTCACACAGGACCAACAGGAGGGCATTATGGGCCTCAACTAACAGCAAGAAAAGTTTATGATGCTGGATTCTATTGGCCTACAATTTACAAAGACGCACACCTTCTTTGCAAATCCTGTGATGCTTGTCAAAGGGCCGGAAAAATAAGTCAACGTGATGAAATGCCACAAAATGTCATTCAAGTATGTGAAGTATTTGACATTTGGGGTATTGACTTTATGGGTCCATTTCCAAAATCTCATAATAATCTCTATATTCTCGTAGCCATTGATTATGTATCTAAATGGGCGGAAGCACAAGCTCTCCCAACTAACGATGCACGAGTTGTAGTCAATTTTTTAAAACGTCTTTTTGCAAGGTTTGGAACACCGAAAGCTTTAATAAGTGATCGGGGTACTCATTTCTGTAATAATCAACTTGAGAAAGTTCTTAAAAGATATGGAGTAACTCATAAAATCTCCACCGCATATCATCCACAAACTAGTGGACAAGTTGAAAATACCAACTGAGCTTTAAAACGTATTCTAGAAAAAACCGTAGGATCAAATCCGAAGGAATGGTCCATTAAATTGGAGGATGCACTCTGGGCTTTTAGAACAGCCTACAAAACTCCAATTGGAACCACACCTTTCAGACTCGTTTATGGAAAAGCATGTCATCTTCCAGTAGAAATTGAACACAAAGCATTTTGGGCTTTGAAGACATGTAATCTTGATTTACATGAAGCTGGACGTCTACGGTTAAGTCAATTAAATGAATTAGAAGAATTAAGACATGAAGCATACGAAAATTCGTTAATCTATAAGGAAAGAACAAAGAAATGGCATGATAAAAGAATCAGAAGTTCAAAAGAATTCAAAGAAGGAGACAGAGTTCTTCTTTTCAATTCACGATTCAAGCTATTTCCTGGAAAATTAAAATCAAGATGGTCTGGACCATTCATAGTCAAAAGAGTTTTCCCATACGGAACAGTAGAATTAATAAATTCAAATGGGATTGAATTTAAAGTTAATGGTCACAGAGTTAAACATTACATATATAGTCCAATGGAAGTTGACAACGAAGTTAATCACAATTTCGATACCACAGCTAACTAAGTGTGGGGAGAATCAAGTCTTTAAAGGTTTATGTATTTCTGTTAGAGTTAGATTTTCTGTTTTCGTGTAGTTCTCGAAAATGGAACCCGAATAGTCTTTCCCTAGCAGACCCTAAAGAACTAGTCTTCTCCCCCCATTCTGAATTTTTATTTTTTTTAGGTTTTTACGAAATGAAGATTTTCTGCGAACTAAACCATGGTCTAATGCTACACCCTTTGATCACTAAACGTAATAATGACACACTTTCGAGTGAAATAGTATCATTAATCAGAGGTAAATTGGACGGAGTAAGAAAAGAATCCAGATGCGAAGATAATAAGTCACAATTTGGTAAAGGAAAATCAAAATCCGCAGCGAAAAGAAGAGCACGACACCTTGAAAAATGTCACAAATGCGGAAAATGGTCACATGGAGGTAAATGTTCAAATAATCAAACCTATTCAAACACCAAATTTGTTACTTTATGCAGAGACGGACCGTTCATATGTTTAGAAGAAAAAACACTGAATGCTCGAGGTTACGCCTATGTAGCCATGGAAAATCAATTAAACCGACTATCTTATGAATGGGATAGATCATATCACTAAGAATACTATCTCACAGGTAAGTCTGTACAGTTTTTATTTTTATTTTTAACCTTTTGATAATAAACGCTAATTTGTTCGCTATAAAGTTTTAAATTGGTATTCGATGAAATTAGGTTTGGCGACCGAAATTATTGATATCATACAAAAATTTATTACATCACTGCGAAATTTAACGTTTATTCTTAAGGTATAAATATTTTTAATCAATCAACCCAAAATATTTCAAAAATTCGTCATGAGTTAAATTAGGTCATGGAACCGAAATTACTTTACCGAAAAGAGGGGCGTATATTTTTGATAATATTTGATTGATTAAAGTGGGATAAAAGACCAAAAAGATTTTTAATTTTATTTTTACCATGTTTTTAAAATTAATACATAAATATTAAATTAATATTGTAAACTTTTTAAATTAATATATTTAAAATTGTAAATATTTGAACAATTGATATTTTTAAGTTTGTATGTATAAAAACAAAAATATAATATAAGTTTGGCGTGAATTTATAATATGAATTTTTAATTAAGTTTGGTGTGAATTTTTAATTTTAAATATGAATTTTGAATTTTATATTTAAGTTGTGTGAATTTAAAAACCAAAATTTACTTTTTCTCATTAAGTTAAAAATATGATTTTTAAAATTCGTCGTGAGTTGAAGACTAGGTATTTGAACCGAAATTGCTTTACCCGAGGGAGGGACGAGAACTTTTATTATCATTATTTTTAATCTTATTGAATTAAAGTATGCCAAAAACATTAAAAAACCCAAAAATCTTAGCTTTTAAAACAATCGCTACAAAAAGATAAATTTTAAAATTTTGTCGAGGGACGGACTAGGACATCGTTCCGAAACAACCTCGTCCTAAATAACAAGGGAAACAAAATTTTAAAATTAATTAATTAATTGTTTTATAAGTTAAGATTTTTATATAAAAAAAAGGGCCGCGACTCGCGGAGTTTGTAAAGGGCAAACACCGCAAGTCGCGGAGCTTGAAAAATCCAGAAAAAAATAAAAACGCTGGATCAGATCAGTTTGCACACTACCACCCACAAGAACTGCAAAAATACCCAAAAAACACTCCCAAAAATCGAAATTTTTCACCAAAAATCATCAAATTTTTTACTAAAATCATGTTGAGAAGGATGCTATCAAGAAATTACTCAAGAAAAACGGTAAATTTCTACACCTAAACACCATTTAATCCGAAAATTAGTGTTCTTGAGCAATTTTATACCCAATTCAATTTTGATGCTTTTTAGTGTAATTATGCTTAAATTGCTTATGTATTATGCTTGTATAACCTAGATTGATGATATTTAACATGATTAGAAGCCTTAAACTTCAAATTTTAAGTAATCTAGGGTTTGTGTTCTTGAGCAAATTTGGGGTTTTTTGATATAAACAGGTTATGGCCGATTTTTGTCATGAATTATTGCTAAATTAAGTAGTGTAACATGTTTAGGTAGTTAAATAATCCAAACTTTGAGCCTAAACATGATTTTGAGAATTAAAGTGGACTTTTTCAAGTCTAAAATTCATGAACTTGATTTTTGAGAGATAATGCCATTTGAAACTTGTTTAATTGCTAGTAATGATTATTTTGACATGTTATTTGAGTTGAATGCTTATGAACTTGGTGATCATTTTCGTATATGCTTATTTGAAAAAGTGTAGATTTGATAAAAATATGAAAATGAGCATAAGTTTGATATAAATTGAACATGTCATTGTAATTATTTTGATTGATGATTTTGCTGACACTAATGCATATTTGGATGCACAAAAATTGTGTTTGATGTGTTTTGCAGACTGAAAGGGGTGAATCTTCATCCCAAGCTCGCAATGCTCCTCCTGAGAATGCGGAACAACAGGATGTTGATAGCTATTATAAACAAGATATACCTCATCCAGTTATGATATTTTCAGATATGCACGTGGAGAATTTGCACCCGAACTTGAGATTTGACAGACTTTGGATAGATTATCCAAAATACCAAAGGGGCTTGCATACTCTTCATTCTAAAGCTGTTGAAGTACCTAGGGTAATAGAATGGGGACCATTAGAAGCTGTAGAAATAGCCGAGCCAATTAGGGAATTACTTGCACAGAGGTATGGTAATTCTACTTTTAACGATTGGGTACGTTTATTCAACATGTGTAGGCCTGTATATAAAGTATGGTGTGAAGAATTATTGTGTAGTATAGAAATAAATGATCGGGTAGTTAGTTTAACCGATCGATCTTTTATTACATTTTTTGTTAGGAGGTTCGATGCGCCACATGTCTCTACTAGACATGGCTCAGGCCTTACGTATATATACGCCCGAGGAGTTAGCATCTGCCGATTGTAGAGGGTTGATATTAAATGGTAGGAAAATTGATGAAAATTTTGATACGCATGGTATATGGAGTCAAATGACTAGCCATCACCGATTTAAAGGGGGAAATTACTCTTATTTGGATATAGATAGAGCAGAGTTAAGAGTAATACATAGGTTTTTAGCCAATTCGATTACACAACGAGGTAAGAATAAGGAAAAGGTAAATGAACAGGATTTGTTTTACCACATGTGTATTCGAGACTCACAAAGCGCTGTAAGTATATCTTATTGTGTGGGTTATTATTTATTAGCTATCGTTAGGGGGATGAGACCGCATAGCATAATAGGAGGTGGCATATTTATTACATTAATTGCTGAGTATCTCAATGTGGATATAAGTCGGGGGGATTATTAATCGAAGAAACAGAACCCCACGATACAATTGGTTTAAATGTATACCATGGTGCTAAAGTTTTGAAGAGGCGAAATAACGCCGCAGTACGATATAATGGTAGACATCCACAGGTTGAGAGAAACCAACAGCCAGGTAATGTGGGAGGGGGAAATGAAGTGACAGAAATGCAAAGGTTTATAGCTTCACAAGAGTATGAAAATGCCAGACATAGAGCATTTGAAGATTGGCAAGTTCATCAAAACCAAATCATAGCTCATTGCCAACATGTAGGTAGAAACTATATTCCTACTCGATCGCCCGTATTTCCTCCCTGGTCTATAGAGATCCAACCACCGTATCCTACGTATAACCCAGCCGAAACATTCTATAACACATACGGTTATGCATGGAACCCCTACTGGTATCAGTATCATCCCTAGTCTACTTAGTTTTATTTATTTTATTATTTGTAATGTTGATACATTTAATACTTATGTTAATATTGTAATAGTTTTTATAATTTTCTAACTTTTATTTTTAGATTTTAATAATTTTTGAATGTGGGGTAATATACCAAACTTCAAAAATATGTATATATTTACAGTTTATCTTATGTACACAACAGGGTAAAACAACGCATTTTCAAAGACTGGCATTAAGTTCAGTAAAAGCAACTAATTTTGACGACAAGATGCAAAATATATGTGAAATAACAACAAGACGGAATGAACAAATGATGTGCACCATTTATCATTCAGCAAACAAACACAAATATATTTGGAAACTTTGGTAAAATTTAATCATTTCTACGCTAATCACCCTCAATAATTTAAATGGTTACTGATTTCTTGCAAATGAGGGCATTGCAAGATCTTAAGTGTGGGAAGGGCTTAAATTCTTTCGGATTTTAAAATTTTTACTTTATACACTTGGATACCATTAAAAATACTAGTAAAGCAGTAGTTGTATTAGAATCTAGTGCTCTCTGATAATAAAAAACAGCCCTAGTCTTATATACTGACTACCCAATTCTAGTAAATTTTTTTCAAAATTTTCAATTAAATGAACTCAAAATCATGTTTATACATATTTATGAACGATAAAACTAGGTGTTAACACCGAAATTATTGTTACCTCGGAAATGACATAAATTGAGAAACAAACCAAAATGTTAGAATTCATTTAAAATGGAATAGAGGACAATAAAAAGGCAAATAAAAGAAAATAAAAGCCAAGTGTGGGAAAATTTACCAAGAAATTTTAAACATATGTCACATATTTCTGTAACAAATAACTGAAGATACTTTTGCTATGGACTAAACTAAACAGTTTTACCCGATTTACTGTAAGAAAGATGATCTACACGATGAATCAATTCCATCATTAAAAGGAAGTAAAGTCTTTCGAAAAAGAAACGCGCTTCTTGATTTAGGTCAGGAAGTTGTCGTCCAGACCAGCTGTAGGTTGACGAAAAACCTAGAAAAGTCATCTCTAAAATCAGCAGGAAATCCACGGACCTCAGCATAAAACAGGGTCGCCAAGTGGTCAGATTTATCCTAACCATGAGAAGGATTTATCTCGTAAAATGGGGAGGGCACCGTGCAAATTAGCTTGATAAGACTAATGAATCAGATCCTCGGAAAGGATAATCTCCTTAAAAGATCAAAAATCAGCTTTTAAGACTGATATTACTCAATCTTTGAGATTGACCTTAAAGATTGAGAATTACAAACTCATGGAATTCAATGATATCTAAACTCGAGCTTGAACGAGAAAATATTTTGATCAAAATTAAAACCGATTTGTTTTCTAAAAACCCATTTTCAATGCGTTCATTACCATTGAACGTAAAATCCTAAGAATTCACTTGGAATTCATTAGGTCACCTGAACCAAATCGGGTGTCAACCGTAAGAACGGTGGTTGCATAGCATGGTCGAAGACAGGACCTTGTGCCAGACCGAAAAATTATAAGGGTGAGCTTTACTATTGCTCCTACAAAGGATAGTAATTGCGTCCGACACGTTATAGACCATAATTAAAAGCATGTCAGGGAACATTGCCTTAACAGTTGCTTGTTCAACGCTTTCCTTTACAACCGGACGGTAGTTTATCGAAAGGTAATATTCGGAGCAAGTAAACTGGACGTGTTGCTTTCCCAATACAAGGTTAGCAAGTGGGTGACACAAAATCGCAAGTTTTGAGCTAAAATTTTCAAATATGAAACCCACCAAACCCACAAAAAGAATTTGCAAACACCGGTGAAGGGTTATTCCGGAAAACTTATCTAGGGTAAAAGCTAGATTTAATTTTCAAAAAGATCAAATGTTTTCATAAAGTTCCAATTTCCTTAATGGACCTAAATTATTATAGTCATGTGAGACTGTAAACCACACCGTTACTACCATTGTTTATACTGCCGTAAAGAAATCACTTATGTACAAAGTGTGAAGAATAAAAGTGATTCTAGTATTTCAAGACTATATTGCTTGAGGACAAGCAACGCTCAAGTGTGGGAATATTTGATAATGCTAAAAATGAACATATATTTCATAGCATTATTCCTCAAGAAAGACAAGCTTTTAGTTGCAATTGTTCTATTTACAAGTGATATTCGTCTAAATAATAAAAGGTGAAGACAAAGGACAGATTCGACGAATTGAAGACGCAAACGACCAAAAAGCTCAAAAGTACAAAATACAATCAAAGAGGTTCCAATTATTGATAAGAAACGTCTCGAAATTACAAGAGTACAATATTCAAAATGCAAAGTACAAAATATTAAATTGTACGCAAGGACGTTCGAAAATCCGGAACCGGGACCAGAGTCAACTCTCAACGCTCGACGCAACGGACTAAAAATTACAAGTCAACTATGCACATAAATATAATATAATATTTAAATAATTACTAAAATTATTTATATATTATATTTATTTATATAATCCGTCGACAAGCTAGGAGCCAAGGTTTGGTGAGCTGTAAAAACAAACTCCGCGACTTGCGGAGTTTGAAGAAGAAATGGACCGCGAGTCGCGGAGCTTCCCTGGACTAAAATCCCTATAAAAGCCAACGCAGTTCGATCGTTTTTAATATCAATATATCCATCCTTTCTATATCTATACGTAAATATTTATATTTATATTTATATTTTAATTTTAATTTTAATTTTAATTTCTAATAATAGGGGTATGTTAGCGAATGTTGTAAGGGTGTAAGTCGAAATTCTGTCCGTGTAACGCTACGCTATTTTTAATCATTGTAAGTTATGTTCAACCTTTTTAATTTAATGTCTCGTAGCTAAGTTATTATTATGCTTATTTAAAACGAAGTAATCATGATGTTGGGCTAATTACTAAAATTGAGTAATTGGGCTTTGTACCATAATTGGGGTTTGGACAAAAGAACGACACTTGTGGAAATTAGACTATGGGCTATTAATGGGCTTTATATTTGTTTAACTAAATGATAGTTTGTTAATTTTAATATAAAGATTTACAATTGGACGTCCCTATAAATAACCATATACACTCAATCTGACACGATGGGCGGGATATTTATATGTACGAATAATCGTTCATTTAACCGGGCACGGGAATGGATTAATAGCCACTAGAATTATTAAAACAGGGGTGAAATTATGTATAAGGACACTTGGCATAATTGTTAACAAAGTATTAAAACCTTGGGTTACACGCAGTCGATAACCTGGTGTAATTATTAAACAAAGTATTAAAATCTTGTTACAGTTTAAGTTCCCAATTAGTTGGAATATTTAACTTCGGGTATAAGGATAATTTGACGAGGATACTCGCACTTTATATTTATGACTGATGGACTGTTATGGACAAAAACCAGACGGACATATTAAATAATCTAGGACAAAGGACAATTAACCCATGGGCATAAAACTAAAATCAACACGTCAAACATCATGATTACGGAAGTTTAAATAAGCATAATTATTTTATTTCATATTTAATTTCCTTTATTTTATATTTAATTGCACTTCTAATTATCGCACTTTATTTTATTGTTATTGTATTTAATTTCACTTTTAATTATCGTACTTTTTAATTATCACAAGTTTATTTTATCGCACTTTTATTTATTGCAATTTCATTATCGTTATTTATTTTACGCTTTAAATTAAGTCTTGTATTTATTTTTAATATTTTACATTTGGTTTTAACTGCGACTTAAGTTTTTAAAATCGACAAACCGGTTATTAAACGGTAAAAAACTCCCCTTTAAAATAATAATATTACTTATATATATATATATTCGTATTTTTATAAAATAAAACTAATATAGCGTTAAGCTTTGTTTAAAAGATTCCCTGTGGAACGAACCGGACTTACTAAAAACTACACTACTGTACGATTAGGTACACTGCCTATAAGTGTTGTAGCAAGGTTTAAGTATATCCATTCTATAAATAAATAAATATCTTGTGTAAAATTGTATCATATTTAATAGTATTTCGTTGTAAAATTTGATAGTATTTTATACCCCTTAGGAATTCACCTGGAATTCATTAGGTCACCTGAACCAAATCGGGTGTCAACCATAAGAACGGTGGTTGCATAGCATGGTCGAAGACAGGACCTTGTCCCAGACCGAAAAATCATAGGATGATCTTTACTATTGCTCCTACAAAGGATAGTACTAGCATCCGACACGTTTATAGACCATAATCAAAAGCAAGTCACGGGACATTGCCTTAACAGTTGCTTGTTCATCGCTTTCCTTTACAACCGGACGGTAGTTTACCGAAAGGTAATATACGGGACAAGTAAACTGGACGTGTTGCTTTCCTAATACAAGGTTAGCAAGTGGGTAACACAAAACCATAAGTTTTGAGCTAAAATTTTCAAATCTGAAACCCACAAAACCCACCAAAAAAAAAATCATTTTGCAAACACCGGTGAAGGGTTATTCCGGAAAACTTATCTAGGGTAAAAGTTAGATTGAATTTTCAAAAGATCAAATATTTTCATAAAGATCCAATTTCCTTAAAGGATCTAAATTTTTAATAGTCATGTGGGACTGTAAACCACACCGTTACTATCATTATTTATACCGCCGTATCAAAATCACTGATGTATAAAGTGTGAAGAATAAAGAAGTGATTCGTGTAATTTAATTTCAAGTTCTGTATTGCTTGAGGACAAGCAACGCTCAAGTGTGGGGATATTTGATAGTGCTCCAAATGAACATATATTTTGTAGCAATATCCTCCCAATATGTAAATTATTTAGTTGTAATTGTCCTATTTTAAGTTGTAATCGTTTATATTAAATAAGTGCGAAGACAAAAGGCGAAAACGACGATTTGAAGACGCAAACGTCCAAAAAGCTCAAATGTACAAGATACAATCCAAGTGGTTCAATTTATTGATAAGAAACGTCTAAAAATGACAAAAGTACAAGTTGCGGAACACAAAGTACAAGATATTAAATTATACGAAAGGACGTTCGAAAATCCGGAACCGGGACATGAGTCTACTCTCAACGCGCGACGCAACGGTGCAAAAATTACAAGTCAACTATGCACATAAATAAAATATAATATTTAAATAATTCTTAAAATTATTTATATATTATATTATTATTTAATAACGTCGACAAGCAAAGATCCAAAATCATGTGAGCTGGAAATTCAAACTCCGCGACTCGCGGAGTTTGAAGGGTAAAAGTGCCGCAACTCGTGGAGTTTGAAATTTCAGAAATGTCCTATAAATATCAACGTTTTCTGCCGAGTTTTAAAGACACCAACACAATAATAATAATACTCTGTAAGATATAATAAATAAATATATATATATATATATATAATATATATATATATATATATATATATATATATATATATATATATATATATATATATATATATATATATATAGTATAGGGTAGTTTTATATTAGATTAGTTCGGGTTATGTAAAGGTTATTTTAAGGGTTTTTGAAGTCGAAATTCTGTCCGTGTAACACTACGCGATAAATACTCAATGTAAGTTATGTTCTCCTTTTTAAATTAATGTCTCGTACTTAAGTTATTACTATGCTTATTTGAGCCAAAGTAATCATGATGTTGGACTAAATATTAAAGACGGGGTAATTGGGCTTTGTACCATAATTGGGGTTTGGACAAAAGAACGACACTTGTGGAAATTAGACTATGGGCTATTAATGGGCTTTATATTTGTTTAACTAAATGATAGTTTGTTAATTTTAATATAAAGATTTACAATTGGACGTCCCTATAAATAACCAAATACACTCGATCGGACACGATGGGCGGGGAATTTATATGTACGAATAATAGTTCATTTAACCGGACACGGGAATGGATTAATAGTCACTAGAATTATTAAAACAGGGGTGAAATTATGTACAAGGACACTTGGCATAATTGATAACAAAGTATTAAAACCTTGGGTTACACGCAGTCGATAACCTGGTGTAATTATTAAACAAAGTATTAAAACCTTGTTACAGTTTAAGTCCTCAATTAGTTGGAATATTTGACTTCGGGTATAAGGATAATTTGACGAGGACACTCGCACTTTATATTTATGACTGATGGACTGTTATGGACAAAAACCAGACGGACATATTAAATAATCCAGGACAAAGGACAATTAACCCATGGGCATAAAACTAAAATCAACACATCAAACATCATGATTACGGAAGTTTAAATAAGCATAATTATTTTATTTTATATTTCATCGCACCTTTAATTATTCGTCATTTATATTTTTTGTTATTTATTTTATTTTGTTAATTAAATTTACTTTACGCTTCGCTTAAAATATAAAATCGACAAACCGGTCATTAAACGGTAAACCCCCCTTTTATATATTATATATATATATATATATATATATATATATTTGTACAAATGTAATTATATAAAAATATAGTGTAACCCTCTCCCTGTGGAACGAACCGGACTTACTAAAAACTATACTGCTCTACGATTAGGTACACTGCCTATAGTGTTGTAGCAAGGTTTAGGTATATCCATTTTGTAAATAAATAATTAAAACTTGTGTAATATTTCATCGTATTTCGTATTTAAATTAATACTATTTCATATACACCTCGCATAACATCAAGTATTTTTAGCGCCGCTGCCGGGAAAACGGCGAAACGCTATATTTTTAATTTATTTTTGTATAAATATATTTATATATATTTTAAGAAAAACAATATAAAATTAAAAAAAAAAAAACGTTTTTCAACCTCCGCGACTCGCGGAGATTTTCTGGAACGGGACATGGCGACTCACGAAGCCGCCCTGTCAGGCCACAAAGAAACCCTAAAAAGCATTAATTATGGGGTATTATTAATTATTATTATTATTTAACCCTAATTACTTTATTATTATTATTATTTAGTTTAAGTTTTTAAATTAATTAGTTATAATTAATTATATTTAGTTTTAATATATAAAAATTAATACTTTTATAAAATATAAAAATAAAAATATAAAAATAATATTTTTTATAAAAATAAGTAATTTTATCACTTTTTATAATTTGTATCCTTTTATTTAGTGTAATCGTAATATTTTGTATATTTTTCGTTCGCAATTAGTTTTAAAATTAGTTTTTCCGTAGTTATTTTATATTTATAGATTCTTAGGCTTTGTCGTAAAATCCCTTAAGTGCTTTTTCTTTAGATTAAGATTTAGGCGCTTTGGAATTTTGCGACGCCGTTTTTCGCTTTAGTTTTAAATAGATTCTAGTGCCTTTAAGTAATTGCCGTTTTCTGAATAAAATTGCATTTACCTTTAGACCTTTAGGCACAACTTTTTAGATATAATTTTTAGACTTTTAAGTTTCGACGTTTTTCTTTCTTATTTTTATTTTTCGACGTTTTTCGACGCGTATTCTTTTTCTTTCTTATTTCTCGACGATCTAGTTTTTAGGACTTAGAATTTTCTCTATTTCTTCTCTATAATTTCTTTAAAATTTCAACGAAAAATTATTTTAAGCGGTTAAATTGATAGACATCCAAATTTTCTGCTTCGTAGTAATAGTTGGATTTGTTAGTGGCTGAGTTGTGAGCTTCCGATTTAAAGGGTTATGGCTCCCTGCTGCATCTATTGGCTATTCGAAACGTGGGCAAAAGCAGAAAAGTCTATTAATTTGATAACTTATATAATTTTTTTTATTTTATTTTATAACTAATAGGATAATTAGTAAATGCACCACATTGTAGCTAAAATTTGGTAATAAACGCATTATGGAAAATCTCAAAAATATCTTAGAAACTCTTTATGACATCCGAAATCAATTTCATCAATACTCTCAAACAGGTGTTGATAACAATTCATTCGGTCAATCTTGGATCACGAATGACGAAACAATAACTGGTTGTGAAATATGTGGAGATTATCACTCAACATGGGAATGTTATTATTACGTTCCTATGGAAAATTATGCACCCATGGAACCTGAATGGAACGATTATGAGGAATACAATTCTAATTGGGATTATTCACAAGAATATATCCAAACTCAACAACCAGAAGACGAGGAAAATTATGAGCCTGAAAATTCTTTAGATTATATGAAAATCAAACTCGAAGAACTTGATGCTCAAAATGAACAAATGAGAGAGTTTGTAAATCGGCAAGCTAAAACCCTATCAGATTACACACCTGTTGATCTGAGGAGTATTGTGCAAGAAAATTTTATATCATCGAATTTTGATGAATTCGAGAGCTCCAAAATCACCAACTATCCCGATGATACTTTTTATTCAGTTTTACCAATTTCACAACATATCGACACATTAGCCTCGACCGATAAAATCATCGATCCATCAATGAATGAAGAAGAAGTAAGGGTGACAAATTGGTACTCTTGGGAAAATGATAACGTTAAAAATTTTACCCCCGAGACCAAAATGGTGAGACCAATAAGTACCATTAATGAAGAAGAATTTGCTTTAATCCCGAAATTCACCATTCCACAACCTTCCAACCCAATATTCTCAATAGACGAGTCATCCACCGAAAATGAACTACGAGCTGTAATAGATAATGACACCTCGAATTTCACCCAATTGGGTAATAGAGGTGAAACCTTTGATCCCGAGAATGAACGGAAAGAAATGTTAGGAATTGTCCGCCCTATAATATGTATGTCGATGTATATCGATCCATTTGACCAAGAACCAGAAAAGAGACATATCCATTTACTAAAAGCTTAACTTAAAAAAGAATTAAGTAGTGACGATTGGGAGAGTCTAAACTTTAAACCCATTGATATATTATACACCACCCGAGATGTAAATAACTGGCTCACTATTCTAATTCGTGGAACTTATTCTACCGACTTCACGTGTCGTCAGCTAAGTGTGGGGAAGTCTAACCCCACTTAACGTTAAACTAGGGGTTCGGGTTAGTCATAACTAGTTAATAAAAATGCACTATTAGGGTAAAAGACGCATTTTCAAAAATTAGCAAACAGTCCAGAAAAGCAACCGTTTTTGAAGAAAAACATGTGTGATAAAACAAGAAGGAATGAACGATGAGGCGCGCCATCTATCATTCGACGAGCTTTGTAATTACAAACTGGGTATTTTTAATCACTTTTCTACACTTATCACCCTCGTGAATTTATAATTATAGTCTGATTTCATGCAAATGAGGGCATTGCATGATCTCAAGTGTGGGAAAAGGTTATAAATTCTCTCGGGTTTGCACTTAGTTTATTTGCCAAATTTTGTGAAAATTTTAAAAATTTTCAAATAAATGAATTCAAAATCATGTTTATACATATTTATGAACGATGAAAATTAGGTGTTAATACCGAAATTATCGTTACCTCGGAAAGGACATAAATTGAGAAACAACTAAAACGCTTGAATTTATTTATTAGGATATAAAAAGAAGAATGAAAAAAGCCAAGTGTGGGGAGAATGTACCAAGTTATTCAATTAAAAACTATCTATCACATGTTTCTGTAAAGTTTATTGCAGGTGCTTTTGTTTTGGACTAAATTAACTGTTTTACCTGATTTACTGTAATGAAAGATGGATCTACACAATGAATCAATTCCATCATTAAAAGTAAGTAAAGTCTTCCAAAAAAGACACACGCTTCTTGATTTAGGTCAAGAAGTTGTCATCCAGACCAGCTGTAGGTTGACGAAAAATCTAGAAAAGTCATCACTAAAATTAGCAGGAAATCCACGGACCTCAGCATCAAACAGGGTCGCCAAGTGGTCAGATTTATCCTAACCATGAGAAGGATTTATCTCGTACAATGGGGGGCACCGTGCAAATTAGCTTGACAAGACTAATGAATCAGATCCCCAGAAAGGATAATCTCCTTAAAGATTAAAAATCAGCTTTTAAGCCTGATATTACTCAATCCTTGAGATTGACCTTAAAGATTGAGAATTACAAACTCATGGAATTCAATGATATCTAAACTCGAGCTTGAACGAGAAAATATTTTGATCAAAATTAAAACCGATTTGTTTTCTGAAAACCTATTTTCAATGCGTTCATTACCATTGAACGTAAAATCCTAGAAATTCACCTGGAATTCATTAGGTCACCTGAACCAAATCGGGTGTCAACCGTAAGAACGGTGGTTGCATAGCATGGTTGGAGACAGGACCTTGTGCTAGACCGAAAAATCATAGGATGATCTTTACTATTGCTCCTACAAAGGATAGTACTAGCATCCGACACGTTTATAGACCATAATCAAAAGCAAGTCACGGGACATTGCCTTAACAGCTGCTTGTTCATAGCTTTCCTTTACAACCGGACGGTAGTTTACCGAAAGGTAATATACGGGACAAGTAAACTGGACGTGTTGCTTTCCTAATACAAGGTTAGCAAGTGGGTAACACAAAACCATAAGTTTTGAGCTAAAATTTTCAAATCTGAAACCCACAAAACCCACAAAAAAAAAATTATTTTGCAAACACCGGTGAAGGGTTATTCCGAAAAACTTATCTAGGGTAAAAGTTAGATTGAATTTTCAAAAGATCAAATATTTTCATAAAGATCCAATTTCCTTAAAGGATCTAAATTTTTAATAGTCATGTGGGACTGTAAACCACACCGTTACTATCATTATTTATACCGCCGTATCAAAATCACTGATGTATAAAGTGTGAAGAATAAAGAAGTGATTCGTGTAATTTAATTTCAAGTTCTGTATTGCTTGAGGACAAGCAACGCTCAAGTGTGGGGATATTTGATAGTGCTCCAAATGAACATATATTTTGTAGCAATATCCTCCCAATATGTAAATTATTTAGTTGTAATTGTCCTATTTTAAGTTGTAATCGTTTATATTAAATAAGTGCGAAGACAAAAGGCGAAAACGACGATTTGAAGACGCAAACATCCAAAAAGCTCAAATGTACAAGATACAATCCAAGTGGTTCAATTTATTGATAAGAAACGTCTAAAAATGACAAAAGTACAAGTTGCGAAACACAAAGTACAAGATATTAAATTATACGAAAGGACGTTCGAAAATCCGGAACCGGGACATGAGTCTACTCTTAACGCGCGACGCAACGGTGCAAAAATTACAAGTCAACTATGCACATAAATAAAATATAATATTTAAATAATTCTTAAAATTATTTATATATTATATTATTATTTAATAACGTCGACAAGCAAAGATCCAAAATCATGTGAGCTGGAAATTCAAACTCCGCGACTCGCGGAGTTTGAAGGGTAAAAGTGCCGCAACTCGCGGAGTTTGAAATTTCAGAAATGTCCTATAAATATCAACGTTTTCTGCCGAGTTTTAAAGACACCAACACAATAATAATAATACTCTGTAAGATATATATATATATATATATATATATATATATATATATATATATATATATATATATATATATATATATGGGGGATGATTCTCACACACTGTTTTTTGATCCTCACACACCCTTTTACCCTATTATTAGGGAGGAGTTCAAGTAAATTGGTGTGTGAGGATCAAAAAACAGTGTGTGAGAATCATCCCCCTATATATATATATATATATATATATATATATATATATATATATATATATATATATATATATATATATATATATATATATATATATATATATATATATATATATATATATATATAGTATAGGGTAGTTTTATATTAGATTAGTTCGGGTTATGTAAAGTTTATTTTACGGGTTTTTGAAGTCGAAATTCTGTCCGTGTAACACTACGCGATAAATACTCAATGTAAGTTATGTTCTCCTTTTTAAATTAATGTCTCGTACTTAAGTTATTATTATGCTTATTTGAGCCAAAGTAATCATGATGTTGGACTAAATATTAAAGACGGGGTAATTGGGCTTTGTACCATAATTGGAGTTTGGACAAAAGAACGACACTTGTGGAAATTAGACTATGGGCTATTAATGGGCTTTATATTTGTTTAAATAAATGATAGTTTGTTAATTTTAATATAAAGATTTACAATTGGACGTCCCTATAAATAACCATATACACTCGATCGGACACGATGGGCGGGGAATTTATATGTACGAATAATAATTCATTTAACCGGACACGGAAATGGATTAATAGTCACTAGAATTATTAAAACAGGGGTGAAATTATGTACAAGGACACTTGGCATAATTGATAACAAAGTATTAAAACCTTGGGTTACACGCAGTCGATAACCTGGTGTAATTATTAAACAAAGTATTAAAACCTTGTTACAGTTTAAGTCCTCAATTAGTTTGAATATTTGACTTCGGGTATAAGGATAATTTGACGAGGACACTCGCACTTTATATTCATGACTGATGGACAAAAACCAGACGGACATATTAAATAATCCAGGACAAAGGACAAGTAACCCATGGGCATAAAACTAAAATCAACACATCAAACATCATGATTACGGAAGTTTAAATAAGCATAATTATTTTATTTTATATTTCATCACACCTTTAATTATTCGTCATTTATATTTTTTGTTATTTATTTTATTTTGTTAATTAAATTTACTTTACGCTTCGCTTAAAATATAAAATCGACAAACCGGTTATTAAACGGTAAACCCCCCTTTTATATATTATATATATATATATATATATATATATATATATATATATATATATATATATATATATATATATATATATATATATATATATATATATATATATATATTTTTGTACAAATGTAATTATATAAAAATATAGTGTAACCGTCTTCCTGTGAAACGAACCGGACTTACTAAAAACTATACTACTCTACGATTAGGTACACTGCCTATAGTGTTGTAGCAAGGTTTAGGTATATCCATTTTGTAAATAAATAATTAAAACTTGTGTAATATTTCATCGTATTTCGTATTTAAATTAATACTATTTCATAGACACCTCGCATAACATCAATATACCAATAGTACATACATCTAAAAGCTGTGTATTGTACGAGTACGAATACAGGTGCATACGAGTAGAATTGTTGATGAAACTGAACGAGGATGTAATTGTAAGAATTTTTGTTAAGTAGAAGTACTTTGATATGTGTCTTGAAGTCTTTCAAAAGTGTAAGAATACATATCAAAACACAACATGTATATACATTCTAATGGAGTCGTTAAGTCTTCGTTAGTCGTTACATGTAAGTGTTGTTTTGAAACCTTTAAGTTAACGATCTCAATTAATGTTTTTAACCCAATTTTTATTATATCAAATGAGATGTTAAATTATTATGTTATCATGATATTATGATGTATGAATATCTCTTAATATGATATATACATTAAAATATCGTTACAACGATAATCGTTACATATAAGTCTCGTTTCGTAATTCTTGAGTTAGTAGTCTTGTTTTTACATATGTAGTTCATTGTTAACACACTTAGTGATATATTTAAATATCATTTTATCATTATAAATATAGTGTATCAATATCTTAATATGATACATATGTATTTAGTAGACGTTATCATAACGATAATCGTTATATATATCATTTCGAGTTTCTTAACTTAGTAATCTCATTTCTTATGTATATCACATATTGTTAATATACTTAGTAAGATACTTACTCATCATAATCTCATGTCTATATATACCACAACATGTAGTTTTTTACAATTTGTAACGTTCGTGAATCGCCGGTCAACTTGGGTGATCAATTGTCTATATGAAACTTATTTCATTTAATCAAGTCTTAACAAGTTTGATTGCTTAACACAATCACTAACACAAGTGAAAATATCCCTAATTCACCAAATAAATCAAATCATAAGTGTTAAACACTTATCTTACCCAATTTGACACACAAACCCTTATTTTGACCTATTTCAAAATTAGTCAACCAAACACACCCAAATGGGTTTCAACACATCCATAATCACTAAACCTAGTGATCAAACCCATTTTCAAAGTCTTAAACTTGACCAAAACATCAACAACCTAAAATCCACCAAAACAATATGAAACCCGATTACTAGCATCACTAAACTCACTTCATGAGTTTAAATAAGTTTCTCAACAATTTAAGTTCAAACCCTAACTTTGAATATCAAATCAAACAATGAAATTCGGAGTTAGAACTTACCACAACAACCAAAACGTAGCTAGGAACGAGATGAACAACTTTAACACTTGCACCTTGAAGAGATTGCACCTCCTTCTTCTCCAATCCAAGCTTTATCTCTCTAAAAATGGAGCTTTCTCACTCTAAAAAGATGAGAGGATTGTGTGGGTGAGGATAAGGTTGAAATGAGCTCCAATCTGCCATTTTGTGGCTTAAAACCCGTCCCCAATTGAAAGAACCAATTTCCCCTCATTTAACTCTTCAAAATTTCAAACAGCACCCAGTCGGGACCAAAAGCGGCACTCCTAGCCTAGGAGAGGCGCTTCTAGAGCCTTCCAGCTCCCAAATTGAAATTAAAAACGTCTGGGCTCGTATTACGGTCGTCTGGGCTTTTGATTCGCCTCAATCCGAGTTCTAATGAGGAAGTTATGGCCCAAACGGTGAACTCGCACATAACCTCGCAGCACACACCAAACTTTTGTACATAAAATTCCCGACACTCCCACACATTCCCGCTACAAAAAACGGGGTGTTACATTAAGCTCAATCTGCACACAGATTGAGTTCAATGTGCACACCGATTGAGTTCAATCCGCACCACCGATTGAGTTTAGTGTGTGAGTTCTCTCGGTTCTCTCCTACATTTGGTTCTTCTTTTCAATTTATATATATATATATATATATATATATATATATATATATATATATATATATATATATATATATATATATATATATATATATATATATATATAGAAATGTGATCAAGTGAGAACATTCTCATTTTATAATTTGGTGAGAACACTTGTGAACCACTAATTTATTAAATGAATAATTTATTAATTAACTAATTAAGTGAAATTAAAAAATAATTAAAAGGGCAGTTTCGGAGTTACAGTTACATCTTTTATCCACTTTTATCTCCACTTTTATCTCGTTCCAATTCAATTTATATTGTACTCCATGATAATACATGCAACTGCACGAGTTATTTTTTTATGACATGGATTATGTGGACTTAATATTTGTTTTTTGCATCCTTATAATACATTCAACTGACTTCTTTTTTCTTATAGCAAATATGTATCAATTGTTCTTAGTTACAAGATTAAAAATTGGAGACGAGATCTTATCGATCAGTTTTACATAGTTTTGAATGCATTCAATTGTAAATCAATTTATGATGACATGTTGGAAATAAGTGGGTTGTTATGGATACTTCATCATCTAAACATGGATGCATCATTTCTAAACTTGGTTTATGCATACCTATGATAATTATCCTTGTTTATGCGTAAATGTGAAACCAACGAGAATTAATCAAGTATACAAGTATGTGTAACGACCCGTCCTTATCCACCTGGACGAAGTCATCAACATTTGGTCCCATTGCGATGATCGACTCTAAGTAATGTCCTTAAATTGAGCAAATGCACAGCGGAAGACTTAATTCGTACCTGAGAATAAACATGCTTTAAAGTGTCAACCAAAAGGTTGGTGAGTTCATAGGTTTATCATAACAATCATTTCAATATTTTAATAGACCACAAGATTTCATAATCATAAACATAATACACTCGCAAGTGTATGTAAAGCATTCTAAGTGGTTGAGCACTTGGTAACCATACTTAACATTTAATCACGTTGCATATTCCCTTTATTATGAAATCTCACTACACCGTACCAAGTGTAGTCACCGAAACGAAGTACTGTGCAACCGTTGAATACTGGTCGTCCAGTCCGGTTGGGGTTGTCAGGCCCGATAGATCTATCAACAGGATTCGCGTTTACAATACCCATGTAAATAGTAGTTACCAAGCTACAGGGAAATATGCCAGTGGTACAACTCAACGTAGAATATATTTTTAAGTACTTGTGTCTATTTTGTAAACATTTATAAAAGCAGCGCATGTATTCTCAGCCCAAAAATATATATTGCAAAAGTAATTAAAAAGGGAGCAAATGAAACTCACCTATTGTATTTTGTAGTAAAAATACATATAACGTCATTTAACAAATGTAGGGTTGACCTCGGATTCACGAACCTATATCATGTATATATATACATTAACACATATACTCGTAACCGAATAATTTATTTATTAATTGATATTTTAGTAACATATATGTTTCATTACTAACTTAGTTATCTATATTATCTTATATACTTTTAAATAAATAATTAGTATTTATTATAAAAAATCAATATAGTTATGTTATATGTAATAAATATATTTTTCTTATATATATAATATTTATTTAGTAAATTAATAATAATAATCTTAATTGTGATAAAATAATAACTTTGATAATAACATAATAATGTAGTTAAATTTGTATAAAAATTATTTTAATGAAAATAATAATAACGATAGTAATAATGATAATAAAAATGATAATTTTTGATAATAATAATAGTAATAATAATAATGATAAAGATAATAGCTATTTTTATAAAAATGATCATTTTAAATAATAATAACAAAATAATAATAATAATAATAATAATAATAATATTAACAATTAATAATTAATAATATAAATATATAAATTGAAACTACCTTATAAACCTTCCTTAAAAAGGAATAAGCCATTGCCTAGGCTCGAACCCGGAACCTCCTCTAAGCCGACATAACACTTAACCACTCAACCATCTGAGTTTTTCTGATATAGCCTCTCTTTTAATGTTTATAACTCGTATTATAATCCCTTATCCTCTCTATTACTTGGCCCAGTTTCCTTTCAGCCCAACAGTCACACCCAACAATTTGAAACCCATTTAAAACGTTGCTTGGATTCACAACAAACAGCCCAATCTTAATACTCATTAAACGATCTACTTGTTTTAGCCTATTAAAGAAGGAAAAAAAAAAAAAAAAAAAACTGTTCTTGACCTCGTCTTCCATAACCAACGAGAAGGAAAAAAAAAATATAAGAAAATAATATTCGCAGGTCATTGATCTCATTCGATCCTCATCATTATTCACCATACAACATCATCAATATTTTTCTTTTCTCAGTCATCACCAATTCGCTATTCTCTCATCACGATATGCGAACAGATTTTAAGAGGTCATCGACTAACCACTAATCATCTTCTTCCTTACTTGTTATAACCAAGTAGGGTTTTGGTTCTTTGGGCATCGAATATAAAAAAAAATATTATATATATTTGAAAGTTTGATCGAAACAGTATCACAGATTTGGGTTTGTTTATGGTGATCAATTGGTGGTGTAGGAAAACAGATATCGAATTAGAATAGCGGCGTGTAGCTGTAGGGTTCGATGGAAGTGCTAGTGTAAAAAAAAATATAACGGATCACTGTTTCATCTTCATTATTGTGAGCATCACCACATACCATTATCGTTATATATTATACCATCATCTCCTTCGTTACATAATCTTCATTAATCCAGTAGCTACAGTAGTAGTTCTTTGATGGAAAAGCTTAAACAGAAGCCATGAACCAAGGCTATTCGAGCTGCAGTAGGTAGGCGGTGGTGGGGGTTGTTTTAGTGTGGTGTTCGAAGTGATTTTCAAGGTGAAGAGGGTGTTCGAAGAGATTGGTGGTTGTCTAAATAATCATGGTGATGGCGGTTTGATTATAAATAGAAAACCGATGCACAAAATAAGAGAGAGAGTGATATAGTTTGAGGTTCTTGGTGGTTATAGGTTTGGTTGTGATGGTCAAAGGTTGTCACAAGGAAGGGAAGAAGAACACAAAAAATATGGTGGGTGTTGTAGGGTGTCGACTAATAGAAGGAAGAAAATAGGAGTTTTGTGGTTTACAAATGAGAATGGTAATTACATATCTCTCATATGCATATATGATTTGTATATATAAAGAGAGGAGATAGTGGATGTTTTGATGTTTGCAGAATCAATACAAGCATATATATATAAATATGCAAGTTACTTTCAATATCATAAAGTAATAATAAATAATAAATAATAAATAACAAACGTGTAAAGAATGAAAAGAATCTTAAAAACAGTGAAGCAGCCATTTGAATTTGAAGTATTCTACCGACGATTTTTCCCACTAAGTGCTATATCGTGTCCCTTGCTAAACAGTTACGGAATAAAAAAATGTTCCTAAAAAAATCCCAAATTTTTAGATTAAATATATTTAATTATTTCACTCATTAACTGTTTGAAACCTGATCAAAAAGATTCGATAATTGTTTATTTTCTGTTCCAATTTTATAGGTGCGGAGTACTAATATTTAACTTAAAAATGTAAAAATATTTTTGACAAATCTAAAATCTTCGTAATCAATTTACAGTCCAACTTTTATCTTAATCATTCACGAACATGTATTATATCTATATTAAAACTAATGAAACGTCAACCGAGTGTCACTGACGTTTACAAATTAGGCTCGAAATCAGTTATTTTCCATATACTATATGTATGTATAAATACATTTTAATATCAGGTTTTATTATATATATATATATATATATATATATATATATATATATATATATATATATATATATATATATATATATATATATATATATATATATATATATATATTTTCAAATAAATATATTTACAATTAACATTCATGTATATATATACATATATATATCTATTTACAAATAGTTGTTCGCGAATCGTCGAGAACAGTCGAAGATCAATTGAATATATGAAACAGTTCACAATTTTTGAGACTCAACCTAACAGACTTTGCTTATCGTGTTGAAATTACACTATCGTATCGAGAGTTTGGTTTAAAATTAGTCAAATTTTCCGGGTCGTGACAGTACCTACCCGTTAAAGAAATTTCGTCCCGAAATTTGAGTGAGGTCGTCATGGCTAACAATAAAAATGTTTTCATGACGATTATGAGTTGATAAATAGAGTTCTATCAATTTTTTATTAATATAGATAAACAATTCGATTATTCGAAGTGTATGAATGAAGCTGTCACAAGAGATTGAGATAGAGATTTAACTTTTGACGTAATCTTGGTTGAATTTTTTTTTTTGGAAAATAAGGTTCGTCTTAACTTTTGACGTTGTCTCGATTGAATTCCGGAATTCAAGGGATTTAAAAGAAAATCTTGGATATCCATAGGATTTGATTTTTCGAGATTTATGGAAAACTAGGATCCTCTTTAATTTAATGCGATTATCTGTCTCGATTGTTTCGTCTGGTATCTTCTCTATAAATGAACTTCTTTCATTTCATTATTTTCACCACTCCAATTCCTTCTTTCTTGATACATATACTTTCAATCGATTGTGAAAATGCTTAATCCAGTTCTGATCCTTGTCCTTATCCTTATTATCGCAACATTCATTCTCCTTTTCCAACTTCCACCAGAGGAATCTACTTTCTTCTACTTTACCTTTGGGGTTATAGTGTTTTTAATTCTCCCGTGTCTTTATGTCGAGATAAACATTGATATACACGGTTTGTAATTTCTGTGTTTGTGATCGGTTTTATATTTTCCTTTATTTTTCGGAGCTCCATGCTCTTGTTTTCTCTTCCCGACTTCAAATCAAGCGGATAATGGTCCAGAATTCGTAGATATATAGTTTCGAATGATTATAATGTTTTAAGCAGGGTGGAACGTGATAGCACGATTTGATTTTCAAATTTATCAAAATTACAGAAAATAGAACTATCGGGAATACATTTTCTTGATATGTTCAGAAGTTAATTAGAATGAAAGAGTTATGTAACATGGCACATGATGACGTTATGTTCTGTGAATCATCACGTTCCATTAGAAACTCAGCATGACTTACTGTAATATAATCACGTTGGCCAAGCGTCATTATATTATACTAACCCATGCTTCAATTCCCAACACTTCTCCACAATACATTCATAATTTATATTTAGATTTTACAGAAGTTTCCAATATAATGGAATACTGAAAACACAAAGAGGTAGATAATTTCGGACAAGAGTATTTATGCAAATATCCTCAGAAATATCGAAGATATTTATGATGATATTTTAGAATTTCTAAGTTCGAAGGTTGATGAAGAAAAATTTTCCTCAAGATTTTAATATGACTTTGGAGCAAGATTTTCTCTAAAGATTTTATCGGATCCAGATTTATCTGGGTTCTATGAATTTAGGGTATGTTACTTGTATTTCTCCTTGGTTTCCTTTATAGTTAGCTCAATCTGTTTTTCAGTACCAAATTTTCTATCGAGCATTCCTAACATTCCATACTTCATCATCAAGCTCTTGGCCGTTCAGACCATCTACGATTTTTCTGTTTCCTCTGCATTTAATGCTACGATATCTGAATCATCGGTTATCAATTTGAGGTAATTTCAGGAGAATTGTGTTTTTAGATGATTAAACGCTGATGGTAATATGATGGAATATGAAAGGTTCCACGGTAACAATAAAAGAGCACGCATATATATCAAAGTTATAATATGATTATTTCGAACGAAAAATCGAAGTTGTCTTGTTGGAGCTGTGACAAAATTTGGCTAATTTGGAAAGGAATTGCATAGTTATTTTGGGTAATAATAACGCTAAAGGAATTAGCACAGCTACGTGTTAATCGTTTACTCAGTTTTCGAGGGTTTTTTTTTTCCAGGTGCATAACTATATGCATCAATCTTTTCTTCCGTAGATGAAGTGCGGCTGGTTCATCCTCTCGATCGAGGTGTTTTCAAGAATCGTGAAAGGTTTGAACGCAGATTGTAATCGTCAAGATACGAATGAGGTTTAAGATGAAATCAAGTGGCAAACTTGAAGAATTGTTTAGTTTCATATGTTATAATTAATATTTTAATTCATTTTTTTTTAATTGTCCAATGTTGATAGTTCCAATCGATAGTCCACAGTTAACAGTCCAATAATTCATATATAATTTAATTTATAATATTCGAATTAATTAATACGTATCGTGACCCGTGTACCGGTCTCAGTATTGATCACAACTCAAACTATATATATATTTTGGAATCAACCTCAACCCTGTATAGCTAACTCCGTCATTTGCATATAGAGTGTCTATGGCTGTTCCAAGATAAATATATGGATGGGTCAATATGATATGTCGAAACCTTATATACGTGTCCCGTTATTTAAAGTGCGTAAAATAAATACAGAAATTAAATGACGATAAATAAAATTGCAAGAATGTAAATTGCGACAATTAAATTGCGATAAATAAAATATAACCAGTTAGCTAGGAACAGTTAGCTAGGAACAGTTAGCGTGGATTCTTAACAATATTTCAATTAGTTAGTTCGTTTGTTTCTAACAAATTTTACTTTGTCCGATGTTTTCTTCGTTATGCCACTTGTTAGATTTTGATAGATCAGAATCTAAATATGAAATTGAATGAAAATGGATTCTGTGGTGAACGGATACGTATATCTATGGATACAAGTAGGATAGTGACCGACTGTTGAATCAGAGTCGAAGAATGTACCGTGTAACTGATTAATGTGAAATCTAAATATTCCTCGGGTATTACCTACCCGTTAAAATATTTTTACCATTAACAGTTTGTACAAAAGAATTTTAATTACAATCTTTATGAAAATGTACTTGCATATATATTTTCTTCAAATGTAATCATGGATTTAATGAGTCAATAAGATATTAAACTCATTTGATTTACCGTTAATACTAGATTATATAATCTTTAAAACTTTAGAAATTACATAATCGCCATGTCGAGCGAAGATAATCGATGTAGAACGATTCGTAGAACGATGATTATACTCGAGGTACAGAATGAGATGGTGAGGCATGGATTGTTGAAACTTGGGTTATTGGTGGTACTGGTACCGTTGGTGCTGAAGCTGGTGATGTTACTGGTGTTGGTGATACTGCTGGTGCTTGCAAATTGTGTACCGTGCTCTCTAAAGTTAACACTCGAGCTCGGAGTTCTTTAACTTCTTCTACTAACCCTGGTTGGTTATCAGTGTGAGGTAAAGGTCGAATATCTTCTCTAGTTCCGTTAATGGTAGCCTCAAGACGAAAAATTCTTGCAAAAAGGGTATAAACAGTGTTGCGAACAGGTTCGCCGGTGAGCGGGTCGAGCACTCCGACGTTAGGTGGTAAGTTCGGCTCGTGATATGGAGTACCTTCTTCATTTCTCCATAGGGTAAGTATTTCGCGAACCCATCCCCACTTTCTAAAGAAATCACGGTAGTTGATAAGTTGGTGCGCTCCCGTCACGCTATCTTCGGAGTCAGAAGAACTTGGTCGATTCATATAGGCCATAGTACGCGATCACAGAAAAGATTTTTGGTATGAAAAGCTTAATGACAGAAAATGATAGTTGGATGGTATTCTCAATGCATCATATGCATAGATATATATAGTACCAGATTCCCCTAAGTTACGGAGAAATTTACGGAAGGTATCAGACAAAGTCTATCGCAATAGATACGCTAAGATATGATTTAGCAGATACGCTAAGATATGAGTTTTGTCTATACACTAATCATGCAGTCAATGCAGTAAGATGTGTCTAGACTAATATTGATAAGCAGGCAATTTCCGACAAAAATGATAAGCAAAACTTTTGACATGCAGTCACGGTCGAAGTCCAGGCTCACTAATGCATCTAAACGACTATCAGTTAGACACATTAATGCAAGACCTGTTTCGCTAAGACCACCGCTCTGATACCACCTGTAACGACCCGTCCTTATCCACCTGGACGAAGTCATCAACATTTGGTCCCATTGCGATGATCGACTCCAAGTAATGTCCTTAAATTGAGCAAATGCACAGCGGAAGACTTAATTCGTACCTGAGAATAAACATGCTTTAAAGTGTCAACCAAAAGGTTGGTGAGTTCATAGGTTTATCATAACAATCATTTCAATATTTTAATAGACCACAAGATTTCATAATCATAAACATAATACACTCGCAAGTGTATGTAAAGCATTCTAAGTGGTTGAGCACTTGGTAACCATACTTAACATTTAATCACGTCGCATATTCCCTTTATTATGAAATCTCACTACACCGTACCAGGTGTAGTCACCGAAACGAAGTACTGTGCAACCGTTGAATACTGGTCGTCCAGTCCGGTTGGGGTTGTCAGGCCCGATAGATCTATCAACAGGATTCGCGTTTACAATACCCATGTAAATAGTAGTTACCAAGCTACAGGGAAATATGCCAGTGGTACAACTCAACGTAGAATATATTTTTAAGTACTTGTGTCTATTTTGTAAACATTTATAAAAGCAGCGCATGTATTCTCAGCCCAAAAATATATATTGCAAAAGCAATTAAAAAGGGAGCAAATGAAACTCACCTATTGTATTTTGTAGTAAAAATACATATAACGTCATTTAACAAATGTAGGGTTGACCTCGGATTCACGAACCTATATCATGTATATATATACATTAACACATATACTCGTAACCGAATAATTTATTTATTAATTGATATTTTAGTAACATATATGTTTCATTACTAACTTAGTTATCTATATTATCTTATATACTTTTAAATAAATAATTAGTATTTATTATAAAAAATCAATATAGTTATGTTATATGTAATAAATATATTTTTCTTATATATAAAATATTTATTTAGTAAATTAATAATAATAATCTTAATAGTGATAAAATAATAACTTTGATAATAACATAATAATGTAGTTAAATTTGTATAAAAATTATTTTAATGAAAATAATAATAACGATAGTAATAATGATAATAAAAATGATAATTTTTGATAATAATAATAGTAATAATAATAATGATAAAGATAATAGCTATTTTTATAAAAATGATCATTTTAAATAATAATAACAAAATAATAATAATAATAATAATAATAATATTAACAATTAATAATTAATAATATAAATATATAAATTGAAACTACCTTATAAACCTTCCTTAAAAAGGAATAAGCCATTGCCTAGGCTCGAACCCGGAACCTCCTCTAAGCCGACATAACACTTAACCACTCAACCATCTGAGTTTTTCTGATATAGCCTCTCTTTTAATGTTTATAACTCGTATTATAATCCCTTATCCTCTCTATTACTTGGCCCAGTTTCCTTTCAGCCCAACAGTCACACCCAACAATTTGAAACCCATTTAAAACGTTGCTTGGATTCACAACAAACAGCCCAATCTTAATACTCATTAAACGATCTACTTGTTTTAGCCTATTAAAGAAGGAAAAAAAAAAAAAAAAAAAAAAACTGTTCTTGACCTCGTCTTCCATAACCAACGAGAAGGAAAAAAAAAATATAAGAAAATAATATTCGCAGGTCATTGATCTCATTCGATCCTCATCATTATTCACCATACAGCATCATCAATATTTTTCTTTTCTCAGTCATCACCAATTCGCTATTCTCTCATCACGATATGCGAACAGATTTTAAGAGGTCATCGACTAACCACTAATCATCTTCTTCCTTACTTGTTATAACCAAGTAGGGTTTTGGTTCTTTGGGCATCGAATATAAAAAAAAATATTATATATATTTGAAAGTTTGATCGAAACAGTATCACAGATTTGGGTTTGTTTATGGTGATCAATTGGTGGTGTAGGAAAACAGATATCGAATTAGAATAGCGGCGTGTAGCTGTAGGGTTCGATGGAAGTGCTAGTGTAAAAAAAAATATAACGGATCACTGTTTCATCTTCATTATTGTGAGCATCACCACATACCATTATCGTTATATATTATACCATCATCTCCTTCGTTACATAATCTTCATTAATCCAGTAGCTACAGTAGTAGTTCTTTGATGGAAAAGCTTAAACAGAAGCCATGAACCAAGGCTATTCGAGCTGCAGTAGGTAGGCGGTGGTGGGGGTTGTTTTAGTGTGGTGTTCGAAGTGATTTTCAAGGTGAAGAGGGTGTTCGAAGAGATTGGTGGTTGTCTAAATAATCATGGTGATGGCGGTTTGATTATAAATAGAAAACCGATGCACAAAATAAGAGAGAGAGTGATATAGTTTGAGGTTCTTGGTGGTTATAGGTTTGGTTGTGATGGTCAAAGGTTGTCACAAGGAAGGGAAGAAGAACACAAAAAATATGGTGGGTGTTGTAGGGTGTCGACTAATAGAAGGAAGAAAATAGGAGTTTTGTGGTTTACAAATGAGAATGGTAATTACATATCTCTCATATGCATATATGATTTGTATATATAAAGAGAGGAGATAGTGGATGTTTTGATGTTTGCAGAATCAATACAAGCATATATATATAAATATGCAAGTTACTTTCAATATCATAAAGTAATAATAAATAATAAATAATAAATAACAAACGTGTAAAGAATGAAAAGAATCTTAAAAACAGTGAAGCAGCCATTTGAATTTGAAGTATTCTACCGACGATTTTTCCCACTAAGTGCTATATCGTGTCCCTTGCTAAACAGTTACGGAATAAAAAAATGTTCCTAAAAAAATCCCAAATTTTTAGATTAAATATATTTAATTATTTCACTCATTAACTGTTTGAAACCTGATCAAAAAGATTCGATAATTGTTTATTTTCTGTTCCAATTTTATAGGTGCGGAGTACTAATATTTAACTTAAAAATGTAAAAATATTTTTGACAAATCTAAAATCTTCGTAATCAATTTACAGTCCAACTTTTATCTTAATCATTCACGAACATGTATTATATCTATATTAAAACTAATGAAACGTCAACCGAGTGTCACTGACGTTTACAAATTAGGCTCGAAATCAGTTATTTTCCATATACTATATGTATGTATAAATACATTTTAATATCAGGTTTTATTATATATATATATATATATATATATATATATATATATATATATATATATATATATATATATATATATATATTTTCAAATAAATATATTTACAATTAACATTCATGTATATATATACATATATATATCTATTTACAAATAGTTGTTCGCGAATCGTCGAGAACAGTCGAAGATCAATTGAATATATGAAACAGTTCACAATTTTTGAGACTCAACCTAACAGACTTTGCTTATCGTGTTGAAATTACACTATCGTATCGAGAGTTTGGTTTAAAATTAGTCAAATTTTCCGGGTCGTGACAGTATGTATCCATCATGTATTTAGATATGGATGCCATCATATTTAAACCTTTTGTGAATCATGTATCCACTGAAATTAAATAAAAGTATTCCCATGTATCTGGATATGGATGCCATTTGTGCATCATTATTATTAAATCAAAGTATCCAAGTATGTATCCATTGTTCGATATTTTCAAGATTAAATCAAGTTAAATAATAAAATACTTGTATGGTTTTTTAAATTCATGTGAAGAAAATGGTTGTTAATAAGGAATAAGTTTAGGCCAATTTTCTAGGAGATTATATATAATTACTCATGTACCCTTTTGTTTGTTGAGAAAATGAGTGGCCTACAAGTGTTCTCACCAATTTATAAAATGAGAATGTTCTCACTAGAACATTACCCTATATATATATATATATATATATATATATATATATATATATATATATATATATATATATATATATATATATATATATATATATATATATATATATAAATAATGTACAAATTGAATTTGGTTTGATATTCGATTTTTGGTTAATCAAATTCATAATTTTTAAAGACGAAAACCAAACTGAAAAACTAAATTCATATTTGATTTTGGTTTTGCTCTATCCTACGATCATATAACAAATATGGTTTAGCTTTGACTCAGTATTCGGTTTATGCAGTTGCAAACCAAACATTGAACACATGTACGTGAAGTAACTTGTATGGAGAAGTATTTATGCAAATACAATATAACTTAAAGGATAAAAGTATTTTGAAGAAATAAAAAGAAGAGAAGAACTTTGTATATTAATTTTTAGAAAGTACAAAGATAATGTAATTAAAAGGAAACTTGAAAAATAAGAAAAAAATAAAAAGAAATTAAAGAATCATGGAAAAATAGGAAAAAAGTGTTGCTATTGTCATGTGAGTTAAGAATTGTGAAAGAAATAAAAAAAACGTAAAACACCACCATAATTCGAACCTTGGTTAGGTAACAATACAAACACATAACCAAAATCCACCATAATTCGAACATGGGTTAGATAGGAAACTATAAAAACAAATACCCAAACACCGCTAAACCAATACTACATTCATTTTATTGTTTAGTTATCGTTATTCATTAATATACTAGTTTAATGCCCGCGAATTCGCGGGGCTATTTTATGGGACCAAATAAATATTAGTTAGAAAGTACTTAATTTGAAACGTTATATTATTTGCGTGGTTTTAGACTTTTAGTAACAGACACAATCATAGAATATTGTTATATAGTTGTTGAGCAAATGATAACAAATAAACTCGTAAATGCAATTTTAAGCATGCTTTATAATTTATATATTAAGGCACGTGATTTCGCGGACACTATTGTATGAGTGTTACAGAAAGTGTGATGATTTAAGTAAATTAGGTTTATACATATGTAGCTTTATACATAAAGACATATTGATAATAAAATCAAAGTTTTTACACATGGATAACCATCAGCAAAGACCATTAGTTCTTATGAAAACAATTAACATGATAAACACATTTGCCTTTTTAAACGGGCCATTAGAATTCAACATTTGTCTTTTTAATTAGCTTGAATTCCCCCTTCTCATGACCAAATTCACCGAGATGCACTCTCGTCTATTATTGTACGAATGCATTTCAACACATCTCGATCTATGTAGCCTGAATATAGTATCTTTTAATTGTTGATAAAAATTTTGTTATAAATATTCCTTATATAATAAGGAATAATAGTTTAATATATATACACAATTCACATTGGGGCAATTCATTATTTTGAAGGAAATGGCACCGACTACTCGACACACCGTGAATATGAATGAAGAGGAATTCAACATTTGTCTTTTTAATTAGCTTGAATTCCCCCTTCTCATGACCAAATTCCCTGAGATGCACTCTCGTCTATTATTGTACGAATGCATTTCAACACATCTCGATCTATGTAGCCTGAATATAGTATCTTTTAATTGTTGATAAAAATTTTGTTATAAATATTCCTTATATAATAAGGAATAATAGTTTAATATATATACACAATTCACATTGGGGCAATTCATTATTTTGAAGGAAATGGCACCGACTACTCGACACACCGTGAATATGAATGAAGAGGAATTCTGTACTTTTCTAGCTTCAAACATAGCCGCAGTACAGGCTGCGCTACATACCAACAATAACCTTGGATCTAGCAGTACAGGAAATCGTGTAGGATGCACCTACAAAGAATTCACTGCCTGCAAACCTTTAGAATTTGATGGAACCGAAGGACCGATCGGATTGAAACGGTGGACCGAGAAGATCGAATCGGTTTTTGCCATAAGTAAGTGCACTGAAGAGGACAAAGTGAAGTACGCTACGCATACCTTCACAGGTTCTGCGTTAACATGGTGGAATACCTATCTAGAGCAAGTGGGACAAGACGATGCGTACGCACTACCGTGGTCAGCATTCAAGCACTTGATGAACGAGAAGTACCGTCCCAGAACTGAGGTCAATAAGCTCAAGACAGAACTTAGAGGGTTACGAACCCAAGGATTTGATATTACCACGTACGAAAGACGATTCACAGAATTGTGCCTATTGTGTTCGGGAGCATTCGAAGATGAGGAAGAGAAGATCGACGCGTTTGTGAAAGGATTACCGGAAAGAATCCAAGAAGATATAAGTTCACACGAGCCCGCCTCCATACAACAGGCATGTAGAATGGCTCACAAATTAGTGAACCAGATTGAAGAAAGAATTAAAGAACAGACTGCTGAAGAGGCCAATGTGAAGCAAGTCAAAAGAAAGTGGGAGGAAAACGGTGATAAGAATCACCAATACAACAACAACAGCAATTACAACAATAATCGCAACAATTATCCCAACAATCACAACATCAATCGCAACTACAACAAACGGCCCAACAACAACAACAACAACAACAACAACAACAACAACAACAGCAACTACAACAATCATCCCAGCCACATTATTAGAAATTGCCCGAACCAGGAGAACACGAATGGACAAGGCCGCGGAAGAGTTTTCAATATTAATGCGGCAGAGGCACAGGAAGACCCGGAGCTTGTTACGGGTACGTTTCTTATTGACAATAAATCTGCTTACATTTTATTTGATTCGGGTGCGGATAGAAGCTATATGAGTAGAGATTTTTGTGCTAAATTAAGTTGTCCATTGACGCCTTTGGATAGTAAATTTTTACTCGAATTAGCAAATGGTAAATTAATTTCAGCAGATAATATATGTCGGAATCGAGAAATTAAACTGGTTAGCGAAACATTTAAGATTGATTTGATACCAGTAGAGTTAGGGAGTTTTGATGTGATAATCGGTATGGACTGGTTGAAAGAAGTGAAAGCAGAGATTGTTTGTTACAAAAATACAATTCGCATTATACGAGAAAAAGGAAAACCCTTAATGGTGTACGGAGAAAAGGGCAACACGAAGCTACATCTTATTAGTAATTTGAAGGCACAAAAACTAATAAGAAAAGGTTGCTATGCTGTTCTAGCACACGTCGAGAAAGTACAAACTGAAGAAAAGAGCATCAATGATGTTCCCATTGCAAAAGAATTTCCCGATGTATTTTCGAAAGAATTACCGGGATTACCCCCACATCGATCCGTTGAATTTCAAATAGATCTTGTACCAGGAGCTGCACCAATAGCTCGTGCTCCTTACAGACTCGCACCCAGCGAGATGAAAGAACTGCAAAGCCAATTACAAGAACTTTTAGAGCGTGGTTTCATTCGACCAAATGATAGTTTGTTAATTTTAATATAAAGATTTACAATTGGACGTCCCTATAAATAACCATATACACTCGATCGGACACGATGGGCAGGGAATTTATATGTACGAATAATAATTCATTTAACAGGACACGGGAATGGATTAATAGTCACTAGAATTATTAAAACAGGGGTGAAATTATGTACATGGACACTTGGCATAATTGATAACAAAGTATTAAAACCTTGGGTTACACGCAGTCGATAACCTGGTGTAATTATTAAACAAAGTATTAAAACCTTGTTACAGTTTAAGTCCTCAATTAGTTAGAATATTTGACTTCGGGTATAAGGATAATTTGACGAGGACACTCGCACTTTATATTCATGACTGATGGACTGTTATGGACAAAAACCAGACGGACATATTAAATAATCCAGGACAAAGGACAATTAACCCATAGGCATAAAACTAAAATCAACACATCAAACATCATGATTACGGAAGTTTAAATAAGCATAATTATTTTATTTTATATTTCATCACACCTTTAATTATTCGTCATTTATATTTTTAGTTATTTATTTTATTTTGTTAATTAAATTTACTTTACGCTTCGCTTAAAATATAAAACCGACAAACCGGTTATTAAACGGTAAACCCCCCTTTTATATATTATTATATATATATATATATATATATATATATATATATATATATATATATATATATATATATATATATATATATATATATATATATATATATTTTTGTACAAATGTAATTATATAAAAATATAGTGTAACCGTCTTCCTGTGAAACGAACCGGACTTACTAAAAACTATACTACTCTACGATTAGGTACACTGCCTATAGTGTTGTAGCAAGGTTTAGGTATATCCATTTTGTAAATAAATAATTAAAACTTGTGTAATATTTTGTCGTATTTCGTATTTAAATTAATACTATTTCATAGACACCTCGCATAACATCAATATACCAATAGTACATACATCTAAAAGCTGTGTATTGTACGAGTACGAATACGGGTGCATACGAGTAGAATTGTTGATGAAACTGAACGAGGATGTAATTGTAAGAATTTTTGTTAAGTAGAAGTACTTTGATATGTGTCTTGAAGTCTTTCAAAAGTGTAAGAATACATATCAAAACACAACATGTATATACATTCTAATGGAGTCGTTAAGTCTTCGTTAGTCGTTACATGTAAGTGTTGTTTTGAAACCTTTAAGTTAACGATCTCAATTAATGTTTTTAACCCAATGTTTATTATATCAAATGAGATGTTAAATTATTATGTTATCATGATATTATGATGTATGAATATCTCTTAATATGATATATACATTAAAATATCGTTACAACGATAATCGTTACATATAAGTCTCGTTTCGTAATTCTTGAGTTAGTAGTCTTGTTTTTACATATGTAGTTCATTGTTAACACACTTAATGATATATTTAAATATCATTTTATCATTATAAATATAGTGTATCAATATCTTAATATGATACATATGTATTTAGTAGACGTTATCATAACGATAATCGTTATATATATCATTTCGAGTTTCTTAACTTAGTAATCTCATTTCTTATGTATATCACACATTGTTAATATACTTAGTGAGATACTTACTCATCATAATCTCATGTCAACCATATATATATGTCTATATATACCACAACATGTAGTTTTTACAATTTGTAACGTTCGTGAATCGCCGGTCAACTTGGGTGATCAATTGTCTATATGAAACTTATTTCATTTAATCAAGTCTTAACAAGTTTGATTGCTTAACACGTTGGAAATATTTAGTCATGTAAATATCAATCTCAATTAATATATATAAACATGGAAAAGTTCTGGTCACTACATCAATAAGTCACCGGCTTGTGACATAACACCAATACTCACGATGTGGCACCGAAGACCCACATCGCGTACGAGTAAATAAACTACATACAAACATGTATAAATATTCCACTCACCTTAGATCTTGATGAATGCAACCGAATACTCCACAACCCGTCAATGGAATGTACCTATTCCATTTATCACATAACAACAACACAATTAGGGTGGATTTACAAACCAACCCAAATTGACCCGAAGTGATATTTCGACTCAAATGCACTTACAAGCATAACCCGCGCCCAAACTAACCAATAATCACTAACACAAGTGAAAATGTCCCTAATTCACCAAATAAATCAAATCATAAGTGTTAAACACTTATCTTACCCAATTTGACACACAAACCCTAATTTTGACCCATTTCAAAATTAGTCAACCAAACACACCCAAATGGGTTTCAACACATCCATAATCACTAAACCTAGTGATCAAACCCATTTTCAAAGTCTTAAACTTGACCAAAACATCAACAACCTAAAATCCACCAAAACAATATGAAACCCGATTACTAGCATCACTAAACTCACTTCATGAGTTTAAATAAGTTTCTCAACAATTTAAGTTCAAACCCTAACTTTGAATATCAAATCAAACAATAAAATTCGGAGTTAGAACTTACCACAACAACCAAAACGTAGCTAGGAACGAGATGAACAACTTTAACACTTGCACCTTGAAGAGATTGCACCTCCTTCTTCTCCAATCCAAGCTTTATCTCTCTAAAAATGGAGCTTTCTCACTCTAAAAAGATGAGAGGATTGTGTGGGTGAGGATAAGGTTGAAATGAGCTCCAATCTGCTATTTTGTGGCTTAAAACCCGTCCCCAATTGAAAGAACCAATTTCCCCTCATTTAACTCTTCAAAATTTCAAACAGCACCCAGTCGGGACCAAAAGCGGCACTCCTAGCCTAGGAGAGGCGCTCCTAGAGCCTTCCAGCTCCCAAATTGAAATTAAAAACGTCTGGGCTCGAATTACGGTCGTCTGGGCTTTTGATTCGCCTCAATCCGAGTTCTAATGAGGAAGTTATGGCCCAAACGGTGAACTCGCACATAACCTCGCAGCACACACCAAACTTTTGTACATAAAATTCCCGACACTCCCACACATTCCCGCTACAAAAAACGGGGTGTTACATTAAGCTCAATCTGCACACAGATTGAGTTCAATGTGCACACCGATTGAGTTCAATCCGCACCACCGATTGAGTTTAGTGTGTGAGTTCTCTCGGTTCTCTCCTACATTTGGTTCTTCTTTTCAATTTATATATATATATATATATATATATATATATATATATATATATATATATATATATATATATATATATATATATATATATATATATATATATATATATATATATATATATATATATATATATATCTATATAGAAATGTGATCAAGTGAGAACATTCTCATTTTATAATTTGGTGAGAACACTTGTGAACCACTAATTTATTAAATGAATAATTTATTAATTAACTAATTAAGTGAAATTAAAAAATAATTAAAAGGGCAGTTTCGGAGTTACAGTTACATCTTTTATCCACTTTTATCTCCACTTTTATCTCGTTCCAATTCAATTTATATTGTACTCCATGATAATACATGCAACTGCACGAGTTATTTTTTTATGACATGGATTATGTGGACTTAATATTTGTTTTTTGCATCCTTATAATACATGCAACTGACTTCTTTTTTCTTATAGCAAATATGTATCAATTGTTCTTAGTTACAAGATTAAAAATTGGAGACGAGATCTTATAGATCAGTTTTACATAGTTTTGAATGCATTCAATTGTAAATCAATTTATGATGACATGTTGGAAATAAGTGGGTTGTTATGGATACTTCATCATCTAAACATGGATGCATCATTTCTAAACTTGGTTTACCCATATATATATATAGGGTAATGTTCTAGTGAGAACATTCTCATTTTATAAATTGGTGAGAACACTTGTAGGCCACTCATTTTCTCAACAAACAAAAGGGTACATGAGTAATTATATATAATCTCCTAGAAAATTGGCCTAAACTTATTCCTTATTAACAACCATTTTCTTCACATGAATTTAAAAAACCATACAAGTATTTTATTATTTAACTTGATTTAATCTTGAAAATATCGAACAATGGATACATACTTGGATACTTTGATTTAATAATAATGATGCACAAATGGCATCCATATGCAGATACATGGGAATACTTTGATTTAATTTCAGTGGATACATGATTCACAAAAGGTTTAAATATGATGGCATCCATATCTAAATACATGATGGATACATACTTGTATACTTGATTAATTCTCGTTGGTTTCACATTTACGCACAAACAAGGATAATTATCATATGTATGCATAAACCAAGTTTAGAAATGATGCATCCATGTTTAGATGATGAAGTATCCATAACAACCCACTTATTTCCAACATGTCATCATAAATTGATTTACAATTGAATGCATTCAAAACTATGTAAAACTGATCGATAAGATCTCGTCTCCAATTTTTAATCTTGTAACTAAGAACAATTGATACATATTTGCTATAAGAAAAAAGAAGTCAGTTGCATGTATTATAAGGATGCAAAAAACAAATATTAAGTCCACATAATCCATGTCATAAAAAAATAACTCGTGCAGTTGCATGTATTATCATGGAGTACAATATAAATTGAATTGGAACGAGATAAAAGTGGAGAAAAGATGTAACTGTAACTCCGAAACTGCCCTTTTAATTATTTTTTAATTTCACTTAATTAGTTAATTAATAAATTATTCATTTAATAAATTAGTGGTTCACAAGTGTTCTCACCAAATTATAAAATGAGAATGTTCTCACTTGATCACATTTCTATATATATATGTATATATATATATATATATATATATATATATATATATATATATATATATATATATATATATATATATATATATATATATATATATATATATATATATATATATATATATATATATATATATATATATAAATAATGTACAAATTGAATTCGGTTTGATATTCTATTTTTGGTTAATCAAATTCATAATTTTTAAAGACGAAAACCAAACTGAAAAACTAAATTCATATTTGATTTTGGTTTTGCTCTATCCTATGATCATATAACAAATATGGTTTAGCTTCGACTCAGTATTCGGTTTATGCAGTTGCAAACCAAGCATTGAACACATGTACGTGAAGTAACTTGTATGGAGAAGTATTTATGCGAATACAATATAACTTAAAGGATAAAAGTATTTTGAAGAAATAAAAAGAAGAGAAGAACTTTGTATATTAATTTTTAGAAAGTACAAAGATAATGTAATTAAAAGGAAACTTGAAAAATAAGAAAAAAATAAAAAGAAATTAAAGAATCATGGAAAAATAGGAAAAAAGTGTTGCTATTGTCATGTGAGTTAAGAATTGTGAAAGAAATAAAAAAAACGTAAAACACCACCATAATTCGAACCTTGGTTAGGTAACAATACAAACACATAACCAAAATCCACCATAATTCGAACATGGGTTAGATAGGAAACTATAAAAACAAATACCCAAACACCGCTAAACCAATACTACATTCATTTTATTGTTTAGTTATCGTTATTCATTAATATACTAGTTTAATGCCCGCGAATTCGCAGGGCTATTTTATGGGACCAAATAAATATTAGTTAGAAAGTACTTAATTTGAAACGTTATATTATTTGCGTGGTTTTAGACTTTTAGTAACAGACACAATCATAGAATATTGTTATATAGTTGTTGAGCAAATGATAACAAATAAACTCGTAAATGCAATTTTAAGCATGCTTTATAATTTATATATTAAGGCACGTGATTTCGCGGACACTATTGTATGAGTGTTACAGAAAGTGTGATGATTTAAGTAAAGTAGGTTTATACATATGTAGCTTTATACATAAAGACATATTGATAATAAAATCAAAGTTTTTACACATGGATAACCATCAGCAAAGACCATTAGTTCTTATGAAAACAATTAACATGATAAACACATTTGCCTTTTTAAACGGGCCATTAGAATTCAACATTTGTCTTTTTAATTAGCTTGAATTCCCCCTTCTCATGACCAAATTCACCGAGATGCACTCTCATCTATTATTGTACGAATGCATTTCAACACATCTCGATCTATGTAGCCTGAATATAGTATCTTTTAATTGTTGATAAAATTTTTGTTATAAATATTCCTTATATAATAAGGAATAATAGTTTAATATATATACACAATTCACATTGGGGCAATTCATTATTAGCTTGTGCATTTACTACAAATTTTACTCATTTAGTTTATACTGTAAATTTGACCCGATTGACCAAATGCAGTTGACCCATTTAGTTTATACAACAAATTTGACTCATTTCCCCAAATGTACTAAACTGCAATATATATAAAACTACTGTATTTTATGATCAAATGACTCATTTATATATTAAAGTACACTATATTGTACAAACTATAATATATATCACTAAACGAACCATTTAATTTAAACTACTGTGTTTACGACCAAATGACCCATTTAGTTTAAACTATTGTATTTTAGGACCAAATGACTCATTTATACATTAAAATACTATATTTTATAAACTGTAGTATATATGACCAAATGATCTATTTTGATTTAAACTACTGCATTTTATGACCAAATAGTTTAATATATAAGTGTTTGATGTAATTTAAACTAATGTACTTTATGACCAAATGACCCATTTAATTTTTGACCAAATAACACATCTCTATATGTAAATAAACCAGGCAAATAAATAGCATGTATATAAGTTAATTCTTAAGATTTAGAAAGAATCTGTAACTGTAACTAAAGATGGGCAAACCTGCAACATTCTCTTCTCATGCATCAAGTCTTGGACCTTCTTCTCGTTGTAATGTTGCTTAAATACAAAGCTATAACACCCACAAACAACTTCATTTCAGCCTTTCAGAACAACATAATATTCTTTCCATAGCCGCATATGAGATGTATATAAATAACACGGTAAATTAAAATCTTTATTAATATGAATCAACTAAAAACAAAGGTCTTACATTAGTAACTCTAAATTTATGAAATGTATTCCCACTTTTATAAATAATTACAACCACTTAATTTCAAATTTCATAAAAGAGAATATAAGACAATAAAAATAATGCAATTCATTATTAAATGATTGATGATTAATTAATAATCTTTTTTTCGAGCTATTCTTTTCTTGTCCGACTATGCCCATTTAGCTCTCTTCCTTTTTAATTACAATGAAATGAAAGCACAAACTATTATAAGACACAATTGATGAAATTGGGTTGATAGTTAATGATCATCTCAATAGACTTTTTTGAAGATTAAATAGTAATTCCAGTTGTATCGTTATTCGAATCTTGAATCAACGAAGCTTAAAAACTGTACATTTTATACAATGAATGTTGAAATAATAATAATAAAAAATTGTAGTTCATTTACTTGTACCTCTGCAACAATTTTTCTCTTCATCGGTATCATTGGAATGAGATTGTTGACGGTATGTATTCTAACTGATTTTTCTTTTTTGTTTACTTATCTTCTTCATTTTCATTACCTTGAATTATAATGGTTAGACTTTGTTTATAACTTTCATAAACAATCTAAGTTGCTTCCTACGCTATCTAGCCTTCAAAGATGACTATTTATTGGTTGAACCAACATTGGATGCAACATTTGTGCTTAATAATTATGTGATGATCCAAAAATTATATTATACCCATTTACATATATACTTTAATTGGGAGTAAATGTGTTAGTTAACAATAATTTAAAACATTTAGTATAGTATTTGAAGACTTTGCGACAATTTTGGAATGAATGTTGGTAATTTATGCGTTTTCATCATTGACCTGTTAAGCACAAGCATATTCCCTAAATTAAATAAGTTGATCAAATTATATAGATGTGATATTTTAAGAGAATATTCATCAATAATCAATTTGTATAATATATCGATTTAAATATCCTAAATGTTTGCCATCTATACTTTCATCTCGATAATTAAAGTGTATTAATGGTCATAAAGGGTCAACTTTTTTAATTTAGGATATCTAAATAAGCTGATTCTCCAAACCACCCTCATGCCTAAATTATTTTGCTCAAACTGTATTTTTGAAACCCCTAAAATTTGAAATTAGGCAGCCATTTATTTGAAATTTGAAATTTGAAAATAGTCCGTCATTTCATTGTATTATAAGAGTATTTTTAAAATCAACTAATTCAAGGCCAAGATTATAAGGTCATAATCAAGATTAGGAAAGAATCAATGGTCTAGATTATTGATGGGGAATTGAATAGATGACTATGATTAGTTGTGTCTACTTCAAATGACATATTTTAATCTTTGTTATTATATTTAAAAGGGACATTGTATAAGTTTTACGTTTTTTTAGAAGAGGAAAACAAAGCAAACAAAAAGAAAATAAATTTTTTTTCATACCCCTATAAACATTACTTTGTACTTCATTAAATAATATAATATATTTTAATAAAAGAAAGTTGTTTTAAAGAGTAATTTAAAAAAAAATTGACATATTTTATATTTTCAATAATAAAATGACATAATTAAAACTTCAATGGTTTTTGTATTTATTTAAAGTAAAAGACAATATTTTTGGGACAAACAAAAATAGTAAGATTAACAGTTTATTTAGAACGAAAGGAGTAATATCTATTTGTATAACTAAAACACTATACATTTTAATTGTAAACAATACTAAATCCTTGGTAATAATAGTAATGTGAAGAAGCTTATATAATAAAACACTTAAAAAGATATAAATTGGTGGATTGGGTAGCATGTAAAAAGATTTTAAAAATGTTTTGAAATTAAATTAAACTAATAAGAATTGTAACTCACAAATCCAACACTAATTCATAGATATGAATTGATGAAAATGAATTTAAATAATTATAAATATGAATATAAAAAAAATAATAGATTTGCATTTAACATCACCTATCAAATTTGATCCATTTTCATCTTTATTTTCTGATAAATAAATTAAAAATAATTAAACCATCACAAGATAGTCAAGTGGATAGAGCCCTGAATCTCGAACAGGAAAAACCTTTTAAATAATATTAAAAGTAATTAGGGGCGGGGTGGGTTTTAATTAATCAAACTTTCTAGTCAACTAGGTAGGTGTGTATTAGACTACTAGATAGGTGGATGATGTAAAATAACCTGCGTGATTTAAACCACGCACGCATACACACACAGACACCTCTGGTAGTTAGTTATTCGATCTATTTGAATTCTAATGGCATCGACTGGATTCTTCTTCTTCTTTTTCATAAGGATGGCCTTGGTTAATATTTGTCTACCAATAATAATAATCGAATGTCACAAAATTATTAGTGTAAGTACTAGTAATAATAATAATGGTGGAGGTGGTGGTGCGGTGTTTGTGTTTGGAGACTCATTTTTTGATCCTGGAAACAACAACTACATAAAGACAAGCAGTCTGGACCAAGCTAATTTCAGTCCATACGGTCGAACACATTTCCACTTCCCCACCGGCCGCTTTTCAGATGGACGTATCATTCCCGACTTTATCTGTAAGCTCCTCAAAGAATGAGTTCGATCTGTATACGTCTCTCAATTCATTCAATTACTTCATATATATATATATATATATATATATATATATATATATATATATATATATATATATATATATATATATATATATATATAATCATCTACAATTTCTTTTCTTTTTAATAAAATAACAACGGCTTGATAATTAAAAAAAGTGGAGTATGCAAAGTTACCAGTTATATCCCCGTATATGGCGCCAAACAGCCAAAGGTTTTATAAGATTGGGGCCAACTTTGCATCAGCGGGAGCAGGAGCTCTGGTCGAAACCTTTCAGGGATCGGTACGTACGTAAATCACTACTCTATATCCCTATCCTATCCTATATCCTGTAATATTTATATCTATTTTTATGTATATATATGTAGGTAGCTAATATAATAATTAATAATATATTACAGATCGAAATTTGTAAGTTGATCAATTGTGTTATTTGAGGAGAGAAACAAAAGAGAGCGAAATGGAAGAAAAGTTGTAACACGTACGTGTTAAAACTTAAAATTAGATGGATTTGGGTTTTGAAGTGAATATTACCTGACCAGACCACTCATTATGTTTGGTATTTTTTCAACCAAACCATTTTTCTGGAACTTCAATTAATCGACCCCTCCATCCACTAGACACTCACTTTAATTTAATTTCCACAAATTTATTAATTAATTAATTTACCACCTTAAAATGAAATAAAATATGAACATACACTAATTACTTTCCCAATTTGAAGCTTACCTTATTACTATTTCTCCGCATCTATCCAAAGTCAACTTCTAATGTGGGAAACCAGATCTATTTTTCTGCATCACTTTTAAATGCAACATTAATTAATTAATTAATTATACTTCGTAATAAATTAATTAATATAATTTTCATATCTTCAGCAAAACTATTTTAATTTGTTAATACTAAACATATCCTAGCTGGCTTCTACCCACTCATACCATCGCATTTCTAATTGCTACTTTTTTAATCCTACATAAACAATGACGCCTCCATGTTTTATCAATCTCATCGTATCTAAACGATAAAAATAAAATAAAAAATCCGACGACTCAGTTTTATGTACAGTACTGCTGATCATATACGTACAAAGAGTATAGGGTTTGGTGAGTCAATACGTTGTAATTAAAATATGAGCTGCACAACTAATTTAAATGATCTTATGTAAACAAATAAAAATGAATATATGATCGAATTTCTGTGTTCAGATTACCGTTGAGGACGGGTCCTCCACTATAAGAATAGGGAAATTGCCTCAAATATACTTTTTTTCAAATTTTTTTAAAAAAATACACCTTTTTCAAAAAAATTGGCAATATACACCATTAGGTCGAACATCACTTTGGTCGACTACTTTATAGCTTGGTCGACCACCTCATTTTTAAAGGTGGTCGACCAACCTTCATTGCATTGTTGGTCGACCACCATATAGAAATGGTCGACTCCTATATACACTCTAGGCAATACATTTTAAAAACACACTAACTTTTCAAAAAGTCAATATGTGTACTTGATGTCTTCTCTCACTATCTTTTTTCTCTGCATATAAATTTCTCTCTCATTTAAGATTCAAAAACACCTCAACATTTAATTGATTTTGAACTCGTCTTTGAATGATTTAGATGACACCACCGACACCATTAAACTCGAAATCGTTTTCCGAACGAAACAAAACAAATCCCACCATCTTCGGATCTCTGACGCGCTCTGATGGGTAACTCATCGGAATGTTCGTCGGAGTTATATTCACAGGTCACCTCTGAAAGTCTTAAAAATTAAAGGTAACTTTGATTGGCTGTAAAATGGTGCACATTTCTAATACAAAAGGCAAAAAATGAAGGTGTTGATGAAACTAAAACCATGGTCTACTGTAAAAAAATAAAAAATAAAAAATAAAATAAAATGTTGATGGTGATGGATATGTGGTTATCTATGCATTGTTAGAAAGTAGGGAAGAAAGAGAAAAAATAGGAGTCGACCATTTATATACTGTGGTCGACCAATCTTTCAATGAAGGTTGGTCGACCCCCTTGAAAAATGAGGTGGTCGACCAAGTTACAAGGTAGTCAACCAAAATGATGTTCGATCTAATGGTGTATATTGCCAATTTTTTTGAAAAAGGTGTATTTTTTTTAAAAAACTTTGAAAAAAGTATATTTTAGGCAATTCCCCGTAAAAATATGCAATCACCCGTGGAGACATGAAACTAAGACCTTTTGTAAGTAGTCAATCACCAGGTATTTTGTGATAGTTAATGATCAATATGCAATAAATGATGTTATTGTGGTCTCATTTTCAAAATCATGAGGAAGTATAAATTTATTGGCAAAGCGAATTGCCTCCTTATAGATTTGCAGTCACGAAGGTTCATCATGCACAACTCTGAACAACCCGTAAAGCGAGTTGTCATCTCGATGTTAGTTAGCTCGCATAGCGAGTCTTTCACTTGGGGCTTGAAAGAGTAAAAAAAACTTCCAAAAGTTTATGGGAGTTAATATTTTCAACAATGGTTTTGATAGATCTACCCAGTTTAACTAAACTACCCTTAAAAAAATGTATTACCCAATTTTTAGTGTTACCATTTATTTGAAGGTATTGCTCGAAAATTATCATCAAAAACAATGTTGGATATATCATTAACCATAAATTATACTACGTATTATTTTTTGGTAGTATCTTTTAGCTTACATGACATTTAGATATGTTCTCACACCATTTAACATGTCATCACAACATAACTAAAACCACTCGGTATCATTTGACCCGTTAACCATGGGGGTGGGGTGGGGGTGACATGGTAAGATCCTGACCTTCTAATGTGGAGGTCAAATGTTCAATTCCTTACTACTACAAAAATTATTCTCCTCCATGGGCACAGAGGTTACTCTGCAATGATTTCGGGTTATTCGCAAAGCGGGAAGTTACTCTGGGATTAGTCGGTTAAAAAAATTGGATACCCAAGGTTAAAAAAAATATATCATGTAACCCGTTTAGTAATTAAAAATTTAATATACGCAGTGAAAGTCGTGTTAATTAAGTACTTAACGTACGCATAATAATTTATTTAAAATATATTGTATCCTGATGCACTCCCTACTAATTAATACAGTAGTTAATAATATTAGTTATTACTTATTGTGATATCCATATCACAGTAAAAAAAAAAATAGATAATAAAAAAAATATTACTTACTGTTATAATTCAGTAGGCTTATAACTACCTTTAGTGGCCTAGTTCTTTACTGTAGACTACTAATAAGTATATAGAGAGAATATGAGAGAATATGAGAGAATATATTTAGTGTGTGTTTTATAAACTCATAACACACATATTTATACTCAAAAAATCTACTATACAATATCTATAATAATAATAAAATTAACATCCAATTTAACTTTTATAACACTCCCCCTTGGATGACAATTTTATTAGAGAATAACTAGTACTGCCTCGTTAAAAATCTTGCTAAAGAAAACCCATTGGGATAAAACTTTAGCTAAGGGAAAAAGAGTGCAGCATAGAGTTGACTCCCCCTCAAGTAGGCAACACCTGAATTGTTACATCTTCTGAACATGCCTCATGCCAATATTATGAATGTGTGTTCTGAAAATAGCAGTTGGAAGTGCTTTGGTGAAAAGGTCAGCAGAGTTTTTACTGGACTGAACATATCTCATTTCAATCTGGTTGTCCTTAATGAGATTTTGAGTGTATGAGAAGAATCTAGGAGGTATGTGTTTTGTTCGGTCACTTTTGATATACCCTTCTTTCATCTGTGTTATGCAAGCTACATTATCTTCATAGATAGTTGTTGGACTTTTATCGCGTTCTAGTCCACAAGAATCAATAATGATTTGTATCATTGATCTTAACTAAAATCATTCCTGAGTAGCTTCATTTAATGCAATCACTTCGGCATGATTTGATGATGTTGCAACAAGTGTTTGTTTTGAGAACATCATGATATTGCGGTGCCTCCATTTAGAAATACATATCCAGTTTGAGATTTAGCTTTATGTAGATCAGATAAATAATCTGCATCTGTATAACCAAACAAATCTTGTTTCGAGTTGTTAGAATAAAATAATTATAAATCAGTAGTTCCCCGAAGGTATCAAACTATTTGTTTGATCCCATTTCAATGTCTTTTGGTAGGGGCTGAGCTGAACCTTGTCAACAAATTAAATGCAAAAGAAATGTCAGATCTTGTATAATTTGTAAGATACATAAGAGCTCCAATTGCACTAAGATATGGTACTTCTGGTCCTAGGATATCTTCATGATCTTCACAGGGAAGAAATGGATCAGTGTCAACATTAAGTGATCTAACAACCATAGGAGTACTTAATGGTTTTGCCTTGTCCATATTAAAACGTTTTAAAATCTTTTCAGTATATGTTGTTTGATGTACAAGTAAACCATTAGGCATATGTTCAATTTGTAAACCAAGGCAATACTTGGTTTTTCCGAGATCTTTCATTTCAAATTCTTTCTTTAGAAGTTGAATGGCTTCATGGATCTCTTTTTTTGTACCTATGATATTAAGACCATTGACATAAATAACTACGATATATATCTGGTCATTGTTTTCATAATTAAAACACATGTGCAAATAAGTTTATATGTATACACTTTTCTTATCAAGTAATCACTTAATCCGTTATACTATTGTATCAACCCATATAAAAATCTTTGTGATTCAATGGAATACATTTCTTTAGGTTTTGCGTTAGATGTTTCTGATACCTTAAACCCTTCAGGTATATTCATATATATCACTATCAAGTGATCCATATAGATAAGTAGTAACAACATTCATGAGATGCATTTAAGTAACTACCAGGTTGTTTAAGTATCTAATAAGTAATTGTATCCATTACATAAGGATAAGTTTTCCTCATAATTCATTTCTGGTCTTTGTGGGAAACCTTGAGTTACAAGTCTAGTTTTGCCTTGTATCTTCATTTGCACATTTCTTTTTCGGATAAAAATTCATTTATATCCCATACGTTTCACATCTTTAAAAGTGATAACGATTGATCCGAAAACTTTTCTTTTATTGAGTGATTCTAATTCAGCTCGTATTGCTCCTTTCTGTTGAGCTCAATCATGTCTATTTTGATATTCAATGACAGATTTTGGTTCCAGATCATCATCTTTATTCATGATGTCATTGTAACATTATATGAAAATATCTCATTAAGATTTTTCATTTCATTTCAGTTTCATAATATTGCATAATTTATTGCAATTTATGTATTTACATTTATCAATATCCTCTGCAGAAGGAGTATTGATTTGTGGTTCTTGTTGAACACTTTCTTTTACCTCATTATCAGCTGATTTTCTTTTTCGGGGATTTTTATCTTTGGAACCAATTGGTCTCCCACGTTTCTGCCGTAGCAAAGACTCATGAGTGACATTATTGCCAGCTTTTGTAATTTCAATTCTAGCTGAAGCATTTACTGCTGGTATATATGATTTAGTCACTTATTTTTTGTGTCTTTAAATGCATAAAGTAATTAATTTGCAAGTTCTTGCATATGCATTATATTTGAACTTTCTTTTCGCATTCTTTTGTGCGATGATCAATATTCCTTAATTGATGTTCACACCATGAAACATCATTTTATTTATATTTCATTTCTCCCCCTAATATAGGGAACAATGTTTCATTAAAGTGACAATCGACAAAACTTGCTGTAAAAACATCACCCGTCATGGGTACAATATATCTTATGATTGAAGATGTATCATATCTAACATATATTTCAATCCTTCTTTGAGGAACCATTTGTTGTGGTTGTTCAATTAAAAATACACTGCACAACCAAATGTTCTAAGATGGAAAATATTTGGTCTCCACCAAAATTAAGTTGGTAATGGAGAATATTTATAACTTGCACTTGATTTAATGCGAATTAATGTCACATCATATAAATTACATGTCCCCATATAAATATTGAGAGTTTTGTACTCATTTCTAATTGTCTAGTTATTAGCTGTAAGCGTTTATCTATTAATTCAGCTAAACCAATTTTGTGTATGCACATGAGCAACTGGATGTTCAACAACAATCCTTGTAGACATATAATAATCATTAAAAGCTTGAGATGTTAACTCACCAGCATTATCAAGTCTCATCCTTTTAATGGTGTAATCAGAATAATATGTTCTTAATTTAATAATTTGTGCAAGAAACTTTGCAAATGCCATATTATGGCTTGATAACACACAAACATGAGACCATGCGTTAGATGCGTCTATTAGAAAAATGGTCCACATGATGGATGAATTGGTCCATATATATACCCTTGAATTCTTTCAAGAAACATTGGTGATTATTTCTCAATGTGCTTTTCATTAATCGCCATATGTGATTTTCATTAATCACCATATGTGTTTTTCGTTAATCACTATATGTGCTTTTCATTAATCACTATATGTGCTTTTCATTAATCACCATATGTGATTTTCATTAATCACCATATGTGCTTTTCATCATATGTGCTGCGCTTTTCGTCATATGCACTTTTCATTATATGCGCTTTTAATTATATGCGATGCGCTTTTCATCATATGCGCTTTTTATCATATGCGCTTTTAATCATATGCGCTGCGCTTTTCATCATATGCGCTTTTTATCATATGCGCTTTTAATCCTATGCGCTTTTCGATGCTACATAGATATTTCTCATTTTCGATTATCATTGACTGATAATCATATCCATTATGATATATATCAGAGAAACTTAACAAATTTCTCTTTGATTTGGGAGAAAACAAGACATTGTTTACCAAAAAATTCGTACCATTTAGTAATATGAAATTTTGCCTTTTTCGTTTCTTATATCAAGTTTGCAAGAGCTGATATAGTATTTATAATTCCTTCATTTGATTTAAATCAATGAAATATTTCTTAGATTTGATCATAGTGTGTATGTTACTACTATCTGCAATACATAGGTCTTTACCATTTAATTGATGTTGTATTTCTGCAGGATTCATACTAAAACTTCAAATAAGATAAGCAAATAATGAGTTATATTTCAGCAAGATAATCAAATTATATTACCTGCAAACAAGTTATAATCTGAAGTACATAAAAGATAACACTTAATAAAACATATGCGTTATGGTCTAAAACCATTTATTTATGAGTGATACATAAAAAAAACTAGGCATCTTAGAAAATTCAAACCATTCAAGTCTCAAGGTAGCTCAGGGTTAATTTAATCAAGATTTGTCAACAGATTCACTCTCGTTTTCTTTTCTTTTGGGACTTATTTGTAGAGCTAAACAAGATGTTCATGTATTCAAGAAATACTAGACTGATGATCCACGTTACCAGATCATTAATAAGAATCTCCGGAATTCTTATAAGAGCGTCTACTAATATCTTTAATTTTATTCTTTCATGGATCACTGTTATTATTATTATTATTATTATTTTTATTTTTATTTTTTTGATAATTAATATCGTATCTATCTTTGAGTATTTTCCATAATACACTTGAATTTTCGATCATATAATATGTAGATTCTAAGGACTCGTCAATATGTTTGCTAAGAAAAATACTTACTATTGCTTTCTCTTGTTCGGAATAATTGTTATTTTCATTCAGGATTTCTAAAATACCGTTTGATTCGAGATGTTTTTCTACATTCATAACCCATGTTAAGTAGTTGTTCCCACTTGTTCTAAATGAGCAAATTTAAGCCTTTTTAAATTCGACATTTTCTATTATCATAAAGATGAATAACATAAATCATAATCATAATCAACTTCTATTCATAGACAAATAATAAAATGAAATTAGAATCATTTTAAATTCATAAGTAGCAAACAACAGAATAATGGTATGATTACAAATAATAAAAACCACAAGGACAGGATAGAATATAGGTTCACCCGGTGGTATATTAGCAACAATGATGATAGTTAATATGACCAATACAATAGGAAAAATCATCCTTGTGTGAATCATTTTTACAAAAACTTTTTGAGAGTAGTAATCTGAAAAATGAAGATTGATTTGTGAAAATGTGAAAACGGAGATGTTTATTTTATATTTGAAAAATATAGTTGTTGTAACGTCGTCAGTTGACGTTAACAACCGTTATGTATATATGACCGTTGTAACGTCGTTAGTAGACGTTAACGAATAAAGTCACTATATCAAAACGCGTATGAGTAATATAAAGGACAAGATTTTTTTTTCTTATTTTAACTTTTAAGATTTACTTTTAATAAAAATACAAACTTCTTTTTCTTATTTTAACTTTTAAGATTTACTTTTAATAAAAATACAAACTACTTTTCTTATTTTAACTTTTAAGATTTACTTTTAATAAAAATACAAACTACTTTTCTTATTTTAACTTTTAAGATTTACTTTTAATAAAAATACAAACTACTTTTTCTTATTTTAACTTTTAAGATTTACTTTTAATAAAAATATAAACTACTTTTTCTTATTTTAACTTTTAAGATTACTTTTAATAAAAATATAAACTATTTTTTCTTATTTTAACTTTTAATATTTACTTTTAAGAATAAACATTAGTATGCATGAAATAAATAATGATTAATTGCATAAGTAATCATAAATGTTAGATAACATATAAAGACCCCATCGTATTCGTATTGATCGGAATTAATCTCGACCCATGGTACCGTGTTGTCAAATGACGTGTTGCGTACATAAAGTACCGTGTTGTTAAATGACGTGTTGCGTACAATCATGAGGTCTTATTAACATAAATATAAATGTTAGTGAAGTTAATAAGAGTTAGATTACAGAAAATATAATTCAGGCGGTATAACCGACCATATATAACTTAAATAACATAAATATAAATGTTAGTGAAGTTAATGAAAGTTAGATTACAGAAATATAATTCAGGCGGTATAACCGACCATATATAACTTAAATAACATAAATATAAATGTTAGTGAAGTTAATAAAAGTTAGATAATTTCTTACCTTGATTAGTGACGTGTGCTTGATTAGATAAACCTTGATTATACGGAGCACTTCGTGCTGATAACGTGTTATAATTCAGTAGGCTTATAACTACCTTTAGTGGCCTAGTTCTTTACTGTAGACTACTAATAAGTATATAGAGAGAATATGAGAGAATATGAGAGAATATATTTAGTGTGTGTTTTATAAACTCATAACACACATATTTATACTCAAAAAATCTACTATACAATATCTATAATAATAATAAAATTAACATCCAATTTAACTTTTATAACACTTACTGTGATATACATGTGAAAACAAACATATGAGCAAAAAGAGTTGTTAAAGTTTTGAACATATAGGTCTAAAACATTAAACATGTGGTAATGAACGCATGTGGTAAGTTGCATATAGGTCTAAAACACCCATCAGGCTAAATTCCATTCCAATACTAATTAAATACGTATATAATATATGTATATATAGTTTTAGATAGGGGTCACTCGGGCCCGAGCCGTCTTCACAATTTAAAGGTTCAGGCTGAAAATAAAAATGAGCTCTTATACACGTTAAAATTATAAATGCATATAATAATATAATATTAAAATTAACCAATAAAAAAAAGTTCTCAAATACATGTGTATTAAAGTGTTTTTATATAGTATTAAAACTTATCATTTTTTATTAATTTATCGGACATATTTTTTATTTACTTTACTATTTTAAGATATATATATATATATATATATATATTAAAATATTTGGACCCTTTCAAAAATTTTAGATCCTAGGCAATTGTTCATTTTGCCTATGTTCGAAGACACCTTTGATTGGGCTCATATCTCAACATTTTTGTACCACTCGTATAGTAGTTGACTAGTTTGTGATATATACAATAAGATTCAAAGTATCATATATGTTTTTTTTTTTTTGAACGGCTAAAATTTTATTAAAATAAAACTAGCACAAAAGCTAGAAAACAACAAATACAACGAGAGAATACAAATAATTACAAGGAAGAAGGAGGTGATTGCAACCAAGTGTTCCAATTACATGTCTTCTTACGGAAACAGACATTGATCCAATTAAAACTTGACGCCACTATGTTGTCGATCACATGACATCTTCTAAACGAGGAGTCCTTGAAAAATAATACTATTTCGCAATCTCTAAATATTCCAAAGAGTAGCATATGAGACAATTGTGACAATGAGCCTATTGTTTCGAACAATAGGGATCCCATCAATTCATTCCCACAAATCCACCAAAGAAACCCAATGAGGAAAAATCACGCCTAACCATTGTTCAATCTTCGACCATATAATCCGACTTGTATTACAATTAATAAATAAGTGGTTGATGTCTTCAAAAGAATTTGAGCACATACAACAGCCCGAATCTTCTAGCTCTGCCCCACGAGCCTCTAGATTAGCTTTAGAAGCAAGATGGTCAAGCTTGAAACGCCAAATGAAAATGTTCACTTTGATGGGGACTTGTGCACACCATGTAGTTGCGGAGACGAATGGAGCTAAATCATGGTTATCTGTGAGATTTCTAACCTTGGAAACGCGAAAGCTGTCATCATCCCAAACCTATTTGTCCGGTTCAGAGGAGAGGGAAAAGCCCTGGAGAATAGAATTAAGTTCGCGAAGATGTTCAATTTCAATTTCATAACGCGGTTCTCTACGCCAACAAAACACCCAAGAATTACCTGAATGACGAGCAGCCACTACACTTTGTGTGGTAGAATCTAACGACATTACTCTAGGAAATCGCGATGCTAGCGCAATACCATTAATCCATGGATCAAGCCAAAAACCTGTATTCTGCCCATTACCTATCCGAATGCGATGAAGAGAAGCATCAATGGAATAATCACGGTGTAGAAGGTCGACTTTTTTAATAATTGTAGGCCACGTACCTTCCGCATTAGAACTACATGGTAAACAAGCTGCCTGAGAATTCCCATGTATTGCCGCAATCAACTTCACCAAGATAGCATTTTTATTAATGACAATTCTCCATCTCTATTTGTAAATCAAAGCCAAATTTAACGAGTTAAGACTTGGAACACCCAACCCACCTTTATCAAAAGAGTTAAGGATTAGCCGCCAATAGACTCAATGTATTTTTCGTGTGTTATCTTTTTCACCCCAAAAGAAGGACGCCCATAACGATTCAAGTTGATTAATGACTTTTTTTGGAGGTCTAAACAAGGACATGTAATACATACCTACTGAACTCAAAACAGATTTAATAAGGGTAAGACGTCCACCCATGGATATGAGGTTCGATTTCCAAGATGCTAAAAGCTTTTTCGCTTTTTCAATTATCGGATCCCAACTAGCCGCTTTTTATCATATTGCGCCCTACCAGTATGCCCAAATGGGTGAAAGAAACCAAAGGACGCTAAACAACCAATAGAATTTGCAGCATTCGAAACCAAAATGGGCGACTCACCAATGCCGAAAAGTGATGACTTATGGCCGTGAGGATTAATTTTTAGCCTCGAGACCGTAAAGAAGCATGCGAGAATGAGAATTAAGTTTTCAAGATTAGAATCACTCCATTCTCCTACGAAAATAACATCATCCGCATAAAAACATGAAGAGAGATCGAAGCAAAGAGGATCATTACCAATACGTAGCGATTGAGACAATGACACTTCTGTAGCATCTTTTAAAGCCACTTGGAGACCCTCCATGCCAATAATAAAAAGGAACGGTGATAGAGGGTCGCCTTGGCGTAGCCCTCTTTCAATCGAAAATTCCTTTGAAAGACTGCCATTTAAGAGAAGAGAAGCTTCTAAAGAAACCAAGCAAGCCCGAATCCAAATAATCCATCTCGTACTGAAAGCCATATAGCGCATCATATTTAAAATATGGTCCCAATGTATAGAGTCAAAAGTTTTTTCAAAATCAATTTTAAACTTCAAAGCTTTCTTATTTATTTTTATTTTTTTGCACCATGTGATTGCTTCATTGATCATGAGAGGGCCATCCAAGATTTGCCTACCTTTGATGAAAGCCGTTTGATTTGGACCAATTAACTCATCGATAACCGAAGCAAGTCTAATAGCTAGAATTTTAGCAATTATTTTATATTGAATCCCAATTAGACTTATAGGACGAAAGTCTTGAACATGACTCGAGTTTTCCTTCTTGGGGATGAGAGAAAAAAATGAGCTACTGCAACCACATGGAATAAACGCATTCATCATAAAATCCGTCACCATTCCGAAGATATCAGGATTGATAAGATCCCAAAAGAACTTGACAAACTTGAAAGTAAACCCGTCGAGCCTAGGCGATTTCTCATTATCACAGGACCAAATAGCATTCTTGACTTCGATTTCAGTAAAGTCATACATCACTTATTTTCTAAAGTACATATATATATAATCAAATACAATTTTTTTAAAGGCAGAAAAATATTATTATTGATCTTTCAAAAAAAAAAAAAAAAAAAAAAAATATTATTATTAACAACAACATCTACAATTACAATGTAGGCATGCCATGATCAACAAAACTAAGTACCGAGTACTAAAATGCTAAAACGAGATCTATTTCACTATAAACTTACTTCTGAGAAATATACTAAATAAGAACGTTTAGCCATGATCATCAAAAGATCTTGGATTAAGGAGCCATTAATTCTAATCGAGAGATGTTTTCTTCGAGCGTTTTGATATCCATTCGAAAAACTTCACTTGAATTCCATTTAAAATCATAGGTCCATTTCCTTTATTCTCTCGAAAAATAGTATGATTTCTATTCCTCCATATGAGATATCCGCATACCCATTCAACGGCTTGCCATAGTTTTGAGGAGAAACCCACGTTTCCTTTTCCTTGAAACATTTCGTCCACAGCTAAATGGGTGATACTATCGAAATTCCGCCATCGAAAAACTCGGGCCCATATATCTTTAGCGATAGGAAAATGAAGAAAGATGTGATCAACTGTCTCTACGTCACTATCGTACACCGAACATCGAATCAAACCTAGGTCGATACCACACTTTTCTAGCTCAACTTTAGTTGGTAATCGTCCAAGTCGAGTACGCCATACGAATATTCCTATTTTTTGCGGGATTGAATTTGAACAGTAGCTTGTCGAGGAACATTAGGCTGCAACGAGGTGTCTGTAAGCAGCTTTTCATCGATCAACTTTGATAACCTACTCGTTGAGAATAATCCATTGTTTTGAAGGTTCCAACTCCAAGTATCATAGTTCTTATCCGCAAATTTGAAGTTTGAAAGTAAAACATTTAGGTCGTCGAGTTCTGATCTTGTTTAGCCACTTGGGGAGCGATTTCAAAACCACGAAACATTCCATGATATTCCATCTTTTACTATACGATCCTTCAGCAGCACCTGTTTATTTGTTTCAAAGTGAAATAGTCACCCGAACGAATTACTAAGAATGTGGTTTCCGAGCCATCGGTCCTTCCAAAAAAGCGTGTCATCTCCCAAGCCAATAACTTTCAAAAACGAGTTAGTAAAGGACAAATCTAAAGAATCTATTCCCCCTACATTTGGAATGCCATTCCAAGTAGAGCACTTCGTTAGGTTTTGTGCTCCTTCTTGACCCAAACCCCTATCCCGCCCATAAATGCTCTTTATTATATTAACCCAAAACACATTTAATTTGGTTCAAAAACGCCACCACCATTTCCCTACCAAAGCTAAGTTTTTTGCCTTGAGAGTTCCAATGTTTAACTCTCCGCCCTCATATGGAAGTAGTATAGTATCCCATTTTACCCATGAAATTTTCGAATTATCCCCCGACCCGTCCCTAAAAAATTTACGACGCAAACCTTCGAGCAAGTTGAGAATAAACGATGGAGCACAGAATAAGGAGAAGGCATATACTGGAAGACTACGAAGCACCGATTTGATTAGGGTTAGGAATCCACCAAACGACATCACTCTCGCTTTCCAATCCGCTAAGACCGTCCCTTAAACCAAAATACTGAAACATACTTATTTTTTGTTGGTCATTTGTCATCGTTAATTTCTTAAAGACCGTTAACTTTTTTTTTTTTTTTTTTTTTTGTTGAAAAGCAAAATTTTATAAAACAACGAAAACAAGAGGTGACATAGAGCCACTCCTTACAGGAGAAGTTATAAAATTACATCACTCGACAAACATATATACATGCACATCAGAAGCTTGCAAAAAAACTATGAATTGATGTAGAACTCGGTTGTTCAAAAGCAGCAGCCCTAGTATATGTCGTGTGCTAGTTGTTGAGAAGGCAACCAGCTCCGATCACTATTATGGCACGTCTGCACATGATCCAGGATTGAGCTACTTCAACCAATCAATCTTATTATTCTTCGCCCTTAGCAAAATCCACTTGAAAGATTTAAGTTGAATTTCCATCAAAGCGGTCGGGCCATTCCATGATGTATTTGAGAAGACTTTGGAGTTACGATTCTTCCATATAAGGTATGCACCTGACCATTCTACTGCTTTCCACACACGATACTAGGTTGTTTCGGAGTGTTTCAACATGTGACCCACCTGCTTAGTGTTTTCGTCAATCAATTTACATAACTCCTTAGTTGAGAACATTCCATTACTTGCGAGCTTCTAATGCCATGAATCATTTGACCTGTCAAGTTTGTTATGAGAACTTAAGAGATTGGTTAGCTCAGTGAGTTCGTCGAGTGCTCTCTCACATGGTTCACGATTCCAACTCCATTTTGGTATGCAATCTTGACCCATTCATTCAATTCTATCTCGAACCTTTGCACCTGCATCCACGACTAGATGATATAGCCATTTAAACTATTCCTTTAGTGTCGATTCGACTAGCCATGGATCTATCCAGAAAAGCGTAGAATCTCCATCATCAATGACACGTGAGAAGGAGCTGCGGAATCCATTAATCTTCTTGTCTATTTCAAACCCTGCACGAACAATATTAGTCTATCTCTTACTCCTGCCTTGCGGCCTGTGTGATCCAGAAGATGATGACAGCCCGCCCTATATAGAAGTGATAGTTTTCGCCCAAAACGAGTTAGGTTCATTTTTTGTAACACCACCACCACTTGTCTAGAAAGGAAAGATTTTCCCCCATAAGTGACCTGATGTTTAAACCCCCGTTGTCATATGAAGAGATTACTTCGACCCATTTAACCCATGGTATTTTGGTACTCTCTCCCGACCCACCCAAAAAAATATTTCATCTAAAACTCTTAAGATGTTGTATAACACTCGACTGGGCCCTAAAAGTGAGAAATAATATAGCGGTAAATTATGAAGAACGGATTTAAAGGGTTAGTCTTCCACCAAATGAGATCGATCTAGCTTTCCTCCCGGAGAGTCTTGAATTAAATTTGTCTACAACCGTTAATTACACTTGTTGACTCACGGCGTGGGTTGCATTGTTGGCAAAAACCGACACCTTGAATTTTTTATTATGGGGCTTGGCTCAAAAGTGGTATTTCCATGGAACGAGCAACAGCCATTGCTTTTTTTTACTGGCCATTTAATTATATATATATATATATATATATATATATATATATATATATATATATATATATATATATATATATATATATATATTGGTAGGATCAATGGGTAAGTAACCAATTGGGGGAAGCGGGGGGAAGCAATTTTTTTTATCGTTTTTTGAAAAAAATTTGTTCACGAACATTATAGATTGGATGAAAATATGAACATTTAAAAAAGACACTTTGTGATAAATGTTTTTATTTTGGCGGAAAAACGCTCGAAGAAATAATATATAACAATTATCGTGTTTTTCGAGCGTATTTTGAGGGTTTAGAAATTAGGGTTTAGATATTAGGGTTTAGAAATTTAGGGTTTAGGATTTAGATTTAGGATTTAAATAGAGTTTTTAACACGAACAGTTTAGAGCTTGGGGTTTTGGGTTTAGGGACTAAACTCAAAACACTAAACCCTAAACTCTAAATCGGGCTAAATTTTGACAAAAAGTACTTCACAAAACATGAAGAAAAAAAAACGTTCGAAGATTAACATTATTCACGATCAATATTATCATTAACATTCTTCACGATCAATATTATCTTGAATGTTATTTTTATCGATCATTTTCCCGCCTAAATAATAACATTTATCACGAAGTGTTTTTTTTTAAAATGTTCATATTTTTGTGTGATCTTGGCCTGAAAAAAAATCGAAAAAAACCAAAATTTTAAAAAAAAAAATTACTTCACCCATTTCCCCCAATTGGTTACTTTTCCATTGATCTTATCCATATATATATATATATATATATATATATATATATATATATATATATATATATATATATATATATATATATATATATATATATATATATATATATATTATTTTAGTTCCTATTATATATATATATATATATATATATATATATATATATATTATTTTAGTTCCTATTTTATCTAACTTCCAAGTATATTTTTGTCACGTCACCACAACACTATAAACTAACACTCAAACCCATACCACTATAACTTTACTTTTTCAATTCACACTGTCATATTATAAGAAAAACCCAACCCGAACCATAACAAATGGTCTAATTGGTATCATCGATCAATTATATGGCATAACTAGTATTTTATTTCATTTTCTTTAGCGGCAAATTTGCACATGTACGACATAATAACTTTCAATACACACCTAAGTACGTACTAACAAGAATTAATACGTACTCGTATAAAGAAAGTTGAAATTGTGAGCATTTTAATTAGTTAGGCATCATCTCATATGTGCAGTGTTGTTTGAATTTATAGATTTAAAATTTATAGTATATAATTGTTAGATAATTAAGCAGCCTGATGATGATGTTTTTGATATGATATATAGGTAATCAGTCTTGAGACTCAAATAAGGTATCACAAGAGAGTGGAGAATCGATTGCGAAAAAGATATGGGGATAGGGAGGCTAGAAACACATTGTCTAAAGCTGTCTACTTGTTCAGCATTGGAACTAATGACTACTTAAATCCTTACATGATCACCAATTCCACCCGTTTCAACCCATCCTACTCCAACTCCCACCTTGTACATATTGTCATTGCCAATTTGACTATCGCAATCAAAGTAAGTTGTGTTAATTAAACACCAAAATACTAATATATACTAATAGCTTTGAATTTAATTACACAATTGAAGAATTTGGTTGTCTTTTTTTTTTTTAACAAAAAATGGAATCTTAGTTAATTAATAACTGAAATGAGATGAGATGAACTTGGCAGGATTTGCACAAAAGAGGAGGCAGGAAATTTGGGTTTATCAATTTGGGACCATTAGGTTGTCTTCCGGGCATCAGGATCATTCCTAATCCAACAACCGACTCCGGTGCTTGCATTGAATCGGCTTCTTTGCTAGCAAAACTACATAACCAAGCACTCGCCAATACACTAGAAACATTAGCAACTCAACTCCAAGGATTCAAATATTCACTCTACGACTTCCATACCAATCTAGAGGCTAGACTTAGACATCCATTCAAATACGGTATATATATATATATATATTATATATGTTGGACTTAATTAATTTATTACCTGGCTAGCTAACTGATGGATGAGAAATAAATGAATTAAATTAATGTTTGGATTATTAGGGTATAAGCAAGGGAAAACAGCGTGCTGCGGGACAGGGCGATTTAGAGGAACATTCAGCTGTGGAGGGAAGAGAGGAGTGAAAGAATTTAAAGTGTGTGAGAAGCCTCAAGAGTATGTGTTTTGGGACTCATATCATCTAACCGAAACAACATACAAACAAATGGCTCATCAAATGTGGAACCAAAAACCCGCCTCACCAGGAACTTACAATCTCAAAACTTTGTTCCAATTACCATAAAAATTACTCCATATTATTATTAGACAAAATTGTCCATTTCATCCCTGTATTTTTCACTTTTTGCTCGTTTCATTCCTGTATTTTATTTTCTGCTTTTTTCATCCTTAAAAGCATTTTAAAGTCTCAATTTCATCCCTCGCCCAAACGAAGGTTAACTGAGTCCGTTAAAACTATTTATAGGGACTATTCACGTAATCTTTACCTAATTAATAAAATGAGAGAGTTGAATTAGTAACAATTTTTTATCAATCGATTGTGAAAATTCATTTTTTATCAATCGCTTCCATTTTTAATCTTTAACTAATAAATTTAAATTCATTTATTTTAATCTTTTAAATTAATACCCAATAACTCTCTCGATTAAACTTATCCTTATCGAAACTGCATCACGAGTAACCTCATTGTATGCTTCTATGAATGATGTGTCTGATTAGAAGTTGAGAGTTTAATAGTTATTGATGCGTAAATTCTGTATTTAGATTAGATTAATCATATGAGTAAAAAGAATTTGGGGCTTTTATTTGGAATAGGTGCAGGTATCACCACTTGCGACCAATTTAACACCATTTCTTCCTCCCCTTTTATCTGACGAAATCAACGTAAAAACTAGTTGTAGAAATGAACAAAACTCAAATAATTTTTTTGAAGTTGCTTATAAATTAAACTTTCAATCGATTCATAAAAAATTACTAATTAAACTCTCTCATTTTATTAATTAGTTGAAGATTACGTTGATACTCTCTATGAATATATTTAACGGAGTCGGTTAACCTTCGTTAGGGTGAGTGATTAAATTGGGACTTTAAAATGCTTTTAAGGATGAAAAATGCAAAAAATAAAACACATGGATGAAACAGGCAAAACGTGGAAAACACAAGGACGAAATGAGCAATTTTGTCCTATTATTAACTCCCCATTTACCATTTGTGTTTCTTATTATTTTTTTATTTTTTTTATTTTTTTATTTTTTTTGAAAAGCATCAATATATTAAACCCCAAAAATGACAAGAACATGCTTCAACACAAGTGCCAATGGCAGAAGCATGACACGAACAAGGATGCTATGTCAGCATCAAAACATCAAAATATCGCAATATACATACACGAATTAACAACCTAGAAAGCAAGAAGGGTGATAGTGCTCCAAATGAACATATATTTAGTATCAATATCCCTCCGATATGTAAAGATTTCAGTTGCAATTGTTCCATTTTCATGTAATATTCATTTATATTAAATAAGTGCGAAGACAAAAGGCGAAAACAACGAATTGAAGACGCAAAGGTCCAAAAAGCTCAAAAGTACAAGATACAATTAAAAAGGTTCAATTTATTGATAAGGAACGTCTAAAAATGACAAGAGTACAAGTTACGAAACGCAAAGTACAAAATATCTCAGCGTACGCAAGGACGTTCGAAAATCCGGAACCGGTACATGAACCAACTCTCAACGCTCGACGCAACGGAAAAAAAAAATTACGAGTCTACTATGTATATAAATATAATATAATATATAAATAATTATAAAAATTATTTATATATTATATATATTTAAATAAAAACCGTCGGCAGCCTTGGATCTTGAACTTGTGGGCTGGTTTTGGAACCTCCGCGACTTGCGGAGCTGGAAGGCCAAAATGGCCGCGACTCGCGGAGCAGTGAATTTCAGTTCTGGCTATAAAAGCTCTCGAGTTCTGCATGTAAAAGATATAATAAAAATAATAATAATACTCCCTAGTATAATATAAATAAATATATATATGTATATATAGTATAGATTAGTGTTATATTAGATTAGTTTGGGTTATGTAAAAGTTATTTTTACGGGTTTTTAAAGTCGGAGCTCTGTCCGTGTAACACTACGCGATAAATAATCAATGTAAGTTATGTTCTCCTTTTTAAATTAATGTCTCGTACTTAAGTTATTATTATGCTTATTTAAAACGAAGTAATCATGATGTTGGGCTAATTACTAAAATTGGGTAATTGGGCTTTGTACCATAATTGGGGTTTGGACAAAAGAACGACACTTGTGGAAATTAGACTATGGGCTATTAATGGGCTTTATATTTGTTTAACTAAATGATAGTTTGTTAATGTTAATATAAAGATTTACAATTGGGCGTCCCTATAAATTACCATATACACTCGATCGGACACGATGGGCGGGGTATTTATATGTACGAATAATCGTTCATTTAACCGGACACGGGAATGGATTAATAGCCACTAGAATAATTAAAACAGGGGTGAAATTACATTCAAGGGTAATTGGTGTAATTGTTAACAAAGTAGTAAAACCTTGGTTTACACGCAGTCGATAACCTGGTGTATTCATTAAACAAAGTATTAAAACCTTGTTACAATTCGAATCCCCAATTAGTTGGAATATTTAACTTCGGGTATAATAATAATTTGACGAGGACACTCGCACTTTATATTTATGACTGATGGACTGTTATGGACAAAAACCAGACGGACATATTAAATAATCCAGGACAAAGGACAATTAACCCATGGGCATAAAACTAAAATCAACACGTCAACCATCATGGTTACGGAAGTTTAAATAAGCATAATATATTTTATTTCATTTTTTCTCGTACTTTTATTTATTGTCATTTTAATTATTGTTATTTATTTTATTGTTATTTAAATATCATCATTTACTATACGCTTCGCTTAAAATATAAATCGACAAACCGGTCATTAAACGGTAAACCCCCTTTTATATATTATTATATATAATTATATATATTTTGTACAAATATAGTTGTTTAAAAATATAGTGTGCAATAAGCCCGCTCCCTGTGGAACGAACCGGACTTACTAAAAACTATACTACTCTACGATTAGGTACACTGCCTATAGTGTTGTAGCAAGGTTTAGGTATATCCATTTTGTAAATAAATAATTAAAACTTGTGTAATTTGTAACGTATTTCGTAGTAAAATATAGTACTATCACGTACCCCCACGCTACCACATCAAGTTTTTGGCGCCGCTACCGGGGACTTGGCAAAACTCTATATTTTTAATTCATTTTTGTATAAATATATATTATTTTTAGAAAAACAATATAAAATCCTAAAAAAAAAAAGAAAAAAAAAATTTAATATATATAAATCTATTTTTAAGATATTTTTAAAATTATAAAGTAGTTCTATTTTTATTTAAGTTTTTAAATATAAGTTTTTATTATACAAATATTTTGATATAAAACAGAAAATATAAAAAAAAAAAAAAAAAAAAAACGTCGAATTTCAAACTGTACCAGAGTTGAATTCTGGAACCCCGCGACTCGCGGGGTTTGCAGCTTCGGGAACCGCGACTCGCGGAGCCGTCTGACACGAACCTGGTCCAGCAATTAATACGATTTAGGTTTTAATTATTTATTATTATTATTATTAAACCTAATTAGGTTTTATATATAATATTATTTAGTTTAAGTTTTTAATTAATTTGTAATATTAAGTTTTAATTAGTTTTATTTATATATAAAAATTAATACTATTATAAAAAAATAATATTTTTATAAAAATTGTATTTTTTACAACTTTTTGTATATTTTTATATTTTGTCCCTTTTTATTTGTTTTTAGCGTAATATTTGTATGTTTTTCGCTCGTATTTAGTTTTAAGACATAGTTTTTGCCGTAGCTTATTTTTACTTCTAGATTTTTAGGCTTTGCCGTAAAATCCCTTAAGTGCTTTTTTTTTAGACTAAGATTTAGGTGCTTTAGAATTTTGCGACGCCGTTTTTCGCTTTAGTTTTAAATAAATTTTAGTGCCTTTAAGTAATTGCCGTTTTCTGAATAAAATTGCATTTACCTTTAGACCTTTAGACGCAACTTTTTAGATTTAATTTTTAGACTTTTAAGTTACGACGCGCTATTTTCTTATTTTTGTTTTTCGACGCGCATTCTTTTTCTTTCTTATTTCTCGACGCTTTAGTTTTTAGGACTTAGAAATTTTCTCTATTTCTTATCTAATATCTCAAACGGAAAGAAAAATTATTTAAGTGATTAAATTAATGGACGTTGACAATTTTCTGCTTCGTAGTAATAGTTGGATTTGTTAGTGGCTGAGTTGTGTGCTTCCGATTTAAAGGGTTCTGGCTCCCTGCTGCATCTTTTGGCTATTCGAAACGTGGGCAAAAGCAGAAAAGTCTATTAATTGGACAACTTATATAAGTTTTTCTATTTTTATAACTAATAGGATAATTAGTAAATGCACCACATTGTAGCTAAAATTTGGCCATCGCAATAAAATGGAAAATTTTGAAAACAAGGCTATGGAAACTCTTTTTGATATCCAAAATCAATTAAATCAATACTCTCAAACGGGTGTTGATGACAATTCGTTCGGTCAATCTTGGATCACGAATGACGAAACAATAACTGGTTGTGAAATCTGTGGAGATTATCACTCAACATGGGAATGTTATTATTACGTTCCTATGGAAAATTACGCACCCACGGAACCTGAATGGAATGATTATGAAGAATACAATTCAAATTGGGATTATTCCCAAGAATATTTCCAAACTCAACAACCAGTAGACGAGGAAAATTACGTGTCTGAAAATTTATTAGACAATATGAAAATCAAACTCAAAGAACTCAATGCTCAAAATGAACAAATGAGAGAGTTTGTAAACCGGCAAGCTGAAACTCTATCAGACTACACACCTGTTGATCTGAGGAGTATTGTGCAAGAAAATCTCATATCATCGAATTTTGATGAATTCGAGAGCTCCGAAATTACCAACTATCCCGATGATACTTTTTATTCAGTCTTACCAATTTCACAACATATCGACACATTAGCCTCTACCGACGAAATCATCGATCCATCAATGGATAAAGAAGAAGTAAGGGTAATAAATTGGTACTCTTGGGAATACGATAACGTTGAAAATTTTACCCCCAAGGCCAAACCGAACTTCACCATTCCACAACCTTCCAACCCAATATTCTCAATAGACGAGTCATCAACCGGAAATGAACTACGAGCTGTAATAGATAATGACACCTCGAATTTCACCCAATTGGGTAATAGAGGTGAAAACTTTGATCACGAGAATAAAAGGAAGGAAATATTAGGAATTGTCCACCCTATAGAAATAAGTATGACGGTGTATATCGATCCATTTGACCAAGAACCAGAAAAGAGACATATCCATTTACTAAAAGCTACAATTAAAAAAGAATTAAGTAGTGGCGATTGGGTGGTTCTAAACTTTAAAACCGTTGATATATTATATACCACTCGAGATGTAAATAACTGGCTCACTATTTTAATTCTTGGAACTTATTCTACTGACTTCACATGTCGTCAGCTAAGTGTGGGGAAGTTTAACCCCACTTAACGTTAAATTAGGGGTTCGGGTTAGTGCATAACTCTTTAATAAACATGCATAATAAATTAGGGCAAAAGACGTATTTTTAAAGATTAGCAAACAGTTCAGAAAAGCAACCGTTTTTGAAGAAAAATATGTGTGATAAAACATGAAGGAATGAACGATGAGGCGCGCCATCTATCATTCGACGAGCTTTGTAATTACAAACTGGGTATTTTCAATCATTTTTCTACACTAATCACCCTCATGAATTTATAATTAGAGTCTGATTTCATGCAAATGAGGGCATTGCATGATCTCAAGTGTGGGGAAGGGTTATAAATTCTCTCGGATTTGCACTTAGTTTATTTGCCAAATTTTGTGAAAATTTTTAAAAAAAAAAATTTCAAATAAATGAATTCAAAATCATGTTTATACATATTTATGAACGATGAAAACTAGGTGTTAATACCGAAATTATCGTTACCTCGGAAATGACATAAATTGAGAAACACCCTAAAACGATTGAATTCATTTAAAATAGAATAAAGGAGAATAAAAAGGCAAAGAAAGAAACTAAGTGTGGGGAGAATGTACCAAGTTATTCAATTAAAAACTATCTATCACATGTTTCTGTAAAGTTTATTGCAAGTGCTTTTGTTTTGGACTAAATTAACTGTTTTACCCGATTTACTGTAATGAAAGATGGATCTACACGATGAATCAATTCCATCATTTAAAGGAAGTAAAGTCTTCCGAAAAAGAAACGCGCTTCTTGATTTAGGTCATGAAGTTGTCGTCCAGACCAGCTGTAGGTTGACGAAAAATCTAGAAAAGTCATCACTAAAATCAGCAGGAAATCCACGGACCTCAGCATAAAACAGGGTCGCCAGGTGGTCAGATTTATCCTAACCATGAGAAGGATTTATCTCGTACAATGGGGGGGCACCGTGCAAATTAGCTTGATAAGACTAATGAATCAGATCCCCAGAAAGGATAATCTCCTTAAAGATTAAAAATCAGCTCTTAAGCCTGATATTACTCAATCCTTGAGATTGACCTTAAAGATTGAGAATTACAAACTCATGGAATTCAATGATATCTAAACTCGAGCTTGAACGAGAAAATATTTTGATCAAATTATAAACCGATTTGTTTTCTGAAAACCCATTTTCAATGCGTTCATTACCATTGAACGTAAAATCCTAGGAATTCACCTGGAATTCATTAGGTCACCTGAACTAAATCGGGTGTCAACCGTAAGAACGGTGGTTGCATAGCATGGTCGAAGACAGGACCTTGTGCCAGACCAAAAAATTATAAGGGTGAGCTTTACTATTGCTCCTACAAAGGATAGTAATTGCGTCCGACACGTTATAGACCATAATCAAAAGCATGTCACGGGACATTGCCTTAACAGTTGCTTGTTCATCGCTTTCCTTTACAACCGGACGGTAGTTTACCGAAAGGTAATATACGGGACAAGTAAACTGGACGTGTTGCTTTCCAAATACAAGGTTAGCAAGTGGGTGACACAAAACCGCAAGTTTGAGCTAAAATTTTCAAATCTGAAACCCACCAAACCCACAAAAATATTTTGCAAACACCGGTAAAGGGTTATTCCGGAAAACCTGTCTAGGGTAAAATCTAGCATGAATTTTCAAAAGATCAAATGTTTTTATAAAGATCCAATTTCCTAACGGATCTAAATTTTCATAGTCATGTGGGACTGTAAACCACAAATGCTACTATCATTGTTTATACCGCCGTATCAAAATCACTGATGTACAAAGTTTGAAGAATAAAGAAGTGATTCTAGTGTGTTTTATTTCAAGACTGTATTGCTTGAGGACAAGCAACGTTCAAGTGTGGGGATATTTGATAGTGCTCCAAATGAACATATATTTAGTATCAATATCCCTCCGATATGTAAAGATTTCAGTTGCAATTGTTCCATTTTCATGTAATATTCATTTATATTAAATAAGTGCGAAGACAAAAGGCGAAAACAACGAATTGAAGACGCAAAGGTCCAAAAAGCTCAAAAGTACAAGATACAATTAAAAAGGTTCAATTTATTGATAAGGAACGTCTAAAAATGACAAGAGTACAAGTTACGAAACGCAAAGTACAAAATATCTCAGCGTACGCAAGGACGTTCGAAAATCCGGAACCGGTACATGAACCAACTCTCAACGCTCGACGCAACGGAAAAAAAAAATTACGAGTCTACTATGTATATAAATATAATATAATATATAAATAATTATAAAAATTATTTATATATTATATATATTTAAATAAAAACCGTCGGCAGCCTTGGATCTTGAACTTGTGGGCTGGTTTTGGAACCTCCGCGACTTGCGGAGCTGGAAGGCCAAAATGGCCGCGACTCGCGGAGCAGTGAATTTCAGTTCTGGCTATAAAAGCTCTCGAGTTCTGCATGTAAAAGATATAATAAAAATAATAATAATACTCCCTAGTATAATATAAATAAATATATATATGTATATATAGTATAGATTAGTGTTATATTAGATTAGTTTGGGTTATGTAAAAGTTATTTTTACGGGTTTTTAAAGTCGGAGCTCTGTCCGTGTAACACTACGCGATAAATAATCAATGTAAGTTATGTTCTCCTTTTTAAATTAATGTCTCGTACTTAAGTTATTATTATGCTTATTTAAAACGAAGTAATCATGATGTTGGGCTAATTACTAAAATTGGGTAATTGGGCTTTGTACCATAATTGGGGTTTGGACAAAAGAACGACACTTGTGGAAATTAGACTATGGGCTATTAATGGGCTTTATATTTGTTTAACTAAATGATAGTTTGTTAATGTTAATATAAAGATTTACAATTGGGCGTCCCTATAAATTACCATATACACTCGATCGGACACGATGGGCGGGGTATTTATATGTACGAATAATCGTTCATTTAACCGGACACGGGAATGGATTAATAGCCACTAGAATAATTAAAACAGGGGTGAAATTACATTCAAGGGTAATTGGTGTAATTGTTAACAAAGTAGTAAAACCTTGGTTTACACGCAGTCGATAACCTGGTGTATTCATTAAACAAAGTATTAAAACCTTGTTACAATTCGAATCCCCAATTAGTTGGAATATTTAACTTCGGGTATAATAATAATTTGACGAGGACACTCGCACTTTATATTTATGACTGATGGACTGTTATGGACAAAAACCAGACGGACATATTAAATAATCCAGGACAAAGGACAATTAACCCATGGGCATAAAACTAAAATCAACACGTCAACCATCATGGTTACGGAAGTTTAAATAAGCATAATATATTTTATTTCATTTTTTCTCGTACTTTTATTTATTGTCATTTTAATTATTGTTATTTATTTTATTGTTATTTAAATATCATCATTTACTATACGCTTCGCTTAAAATATAAATCGACAAACCGGTCATTAAACGGTAAACCCCCTTTTATATATTATTATATATAATTATATATATTTTGTACAAATATAGTTGTTTAAAAATATAGTGTGCAATAAGCCCGCTCCCTGTGGAACGAACCGGACTTACTAAAAACTATACTACTCTACGATTAGGTACACTGCCTATAGTGTTGTAGCAAGGTTTAGGTATATCCATTTTGTAAATAAATAATTAAAACTTGTGTAATTTGTAACGTATTTCGTAGTAAAATATAGTACTATCACGTACCCCCACGCTACCACATCAAAGGGTTATGAAACCAATTATGCCAATCTATAGTTCTAACATTGAACATCTTCGCGATCCACTCGAAGCTTTTCAGTTGAATCTCGTTCAGCACACACGGATTGTTCCAACATTTATTCTTGAAAATCGTTAGGTTGCGATTTTTCCAAATTAGATAGCAAGTAGTCCAAATTACTCCTTGCCATATAGACCTACCCGAATATGAAAATGTAGAACACGTCGAACCTTGAAGATTAACAAGATTACCGCTAGGAACACCATCAAATCCCCACCAATCGAAAACTTTAAGCCACACTTCATACACTTTTTTACACGTGATAAGGGAATGGACCCCGACTCAATATCATCGTCACAAAGAGGACAACGAACCGAGTGGAGATCTAACCCACGTTTATCTAACTCAACTCGTACCGGTAGCCGTTGCCTTCTAGCCCTCCAGATAAAGACTAACTTTTTTTGGAACCAAGTTATTCCTAAGTGATTCTAACGCGTTTGTACCCGCATTTATTGTCGTCGAGTTTATCAGATTTGATAAGCTTTTTGTGGTGAACATCCCATTATTATTTACAGACCATTTCCAAGTATCTTTCGATTCCGGACAGAGAGTGACCAAATTGAGCAGCCCATTCAATTCCTCCAGCTCGCCATTAGCACGACCAGTGGGCTGTCTGACCCATCTCCAATCTGATACAACTTTCGACCCATCCCAAATTAACTTGTCTTTTATCGAAACATCATGGCAAGACTCAAGCCTTGCAAGTCTTCTGAATCTATCCTTTAAAGGTAAGTTGTCCAGCCACGAATCCTTCCAAAAATAAGTAAAAGCTCCATCACCTAACTTCCTGACAAAAGAGTCACTAAACCGAACACCAAGAGAGTCAATGTAGCGACCTGTAGCAATCACATTAGACCAAACAGAATTATGTGATCTGCTTTGGTGATTTGCATCACAAAGAAGACCACCCGAAGCACCATAAATACTCGATATGACCTTAACCCATAAGGAGTCGGTTTCGGTTTTGAACCTCCACCACCACTTACCGATTAAGGCCAAATTATTTCTATTTAAAGGACCCACATTTAAACCCCCCCAACCCGTAAGGAAGAATTGCTTCTTCCCATTTGACCCAAGAAATGGATTCGTTACCCGACCCACCCCAAAAAAATGACCTTCTCAAACTCTCGAGTTTTTTAATCACACATGGCGGGGCACGAAAGAGTGAGAAAAAGTACAACGATAGACTATTCAACACCGATTTCACAAGAGTCAAGCGTCCACCATACGACAACAATCGTGCTTTCCAATTCGAATGACGTTTTCTCGATTTTACTCACCACCAGATTCCAACTCTCCATTTTGTTCATTTTGCCCCCCACCGGTAAACCAAGATAAGTGAACGGGAATGTTCCAACATTGCATTGAAACTTCCTTGCCATATACTCAATAATGCATTTGTCAACACCCACCCCATATAAGATACTTTTATGATAGTTAACTTTAAGACCCGAAGTGAGTTCAAAGCATTTGAGTAACTTCATGAGGTTTCTAAGGTTAGTCTCATTCCAACTCCCCAAAAAAAATCGTGTCGTCCGCATATTGGAGATGAGAAATAGGAACTTTGTTGTGACCAATTTCCACACCCTCAAACAAGTTGTTTTATACGGCCATTTTAGTCAAGACATTAAGACCTTCCGCCGCAAGTATAAAAAGAAAGGGTGAGAGAGGATCACCTTGTCTCACACCACGCTCAAGTTTGAACTCGTTTGTTGGAGACCCATTTACAAGGACCGAAATAGACGAGGATTTTAAACACGAAAGTACCCATTTCCTCCATTTCTCCCCGAAACCCATGATTTTAATGATTTCAAGCAAAAACTCCCAACTAAGACTATCAAAAACTTTCTCGAAGTCTACTTTGAATATAAGACTCTTAATGTGATTGAGTTTTAGGAAATCAAAAGTCTCGTTTGCAATTAAAACCCCGTCCATAATATTTCTCCCTTTTATAAATTAGCTTTGTTCATACCCAACAAGGTTTGGAATTACTTTTCTAAGCCGGTTCGAGAGTAACTTCACAACAATTTTATAATAACTACCGATTAAACTAATCGGTCGATATTCATTGAGGCTGGTCTGGTTTTTTGGGATTAAGTGTGATGAAGGATGCGTTACAACCCTTAGACAATTCACCAGATTCCCAAAACTCATGTATTGCACCAACAAGGTCATCCTTAATTACGCACCAGAATCTTTTATAAAAAACCAAGGTTAAAGCCATCCGGTCCGGGAGCTTCTGAGCTCCCACAATCATTTATCGCGTCCCAAATTTCAGTTTCAGACAACCTATCTTCAAGTAACAGCGCCTGGGAAGCAGATAGACTGCTCAGCCTCGGCCCAACAGGCCCGTAACAGTAACCTAATTCAGGTCTGATGCACACTCTTGCACTAAAAATCGCTCGGAAATGCTCCATTAAAGTTGATTTAATAACATTCGGATCCTCATTCCAATGTCCATTAATGTTTAGACTGCGTAAGTTACATTTATTATACTTTCTTCGGATGGAAGCTTGGAAATATTTAGTGTTTTCATCGCCTTCTAATATCCACCGGATACGCGCTATTTGTTTTAGCATATTAGATTTTGATTTTTCTTTTGAAATCCATTTCCTTCGAGTGTCCACAAAGACCACCATTCTCAGCTTTGACTTCCCATTTAGAAACCTCCTCTCGAAGACTATTAATCTCATTGTCAATATCACCGAACTCACCTTTACTCCATGCCTTCAAGTCAAATTTGACATTCTTGAGTTTGTCCATAAAGTAACAATCCCTCTTTGAGCTATGAACATTCTTAGACCAAGCATCTAAAATAATCCTGTCAACACACTCGCGGTTGAACCATTCATCGAAAACTTTGAAGGGCTTCGGGCCAAAGTTGATAAATTTATCCCGAAGGATAAGTGGAAAATGATACAACTCCCTTCTATCCAAAGCCACGACCGACAAATCATCCCAAACATTAATAAATTAATCATTAACAAGGAAACGGTCCAACTTACCGAACTTGACACCATCATCACTAATGCGAGTAAATCTTTTACCATTAATCGAAATCTCAATCAATTTGTTCCTATTAATGAAATCGTTGAACCGTGAAACATGAGCTTGGTTAAAACCATCAGGTCTACTTCAACAACCTGAAATCCCGGAATGGAAATGGAAAAACATTACCATGGATTTCATTACTAAATTGCCAAGGACTGCAAGCGGTTATGATACTATTTGGGTAATAGTCGATCGTCTCACCAAATCAGCACATTTTCTGCCAATGAGAGAAGATGACAAAATGGAGAAGTTGGCGCGATTATACTTGAAAGAAGTTATCTCCAGACATGGAATACCAATCTCTATTATCTCTGATAGGGATGACAGATTTGTTTCAAGGTTTTGGCAGACATTACAGCAAGCATTGGGAACTCGTCTAGACATGAGTACTGCCTATCATCCACAGACTGATGGACAGAGCGAAAGGACAATACAAACGCTTGAAGACATGCTACGAGCATGTGTTATTGATTTTGGAAACAGTTGGGATCGACACCTATGGTTAGCAGAGTTTTCCTACAACAACAGTTACCACTCGAGTATTGAGATGGCACTGTTTGAGGCACTTTATGGTAGAAAGTGCAGGTCTCCAATTTTTTGGAGTGAAGTTGGGGATAGACAAATTACGGGTCCGGATATAATTCAAGAAATTACCGAGAAGATCATTCAAATTCAACAACGGTTAAAAACCACCCAAAGTCGACAAAAGAGCTACGCGGACATTAAAAGAAAAGATATAGAATTTGAAATTGGAGAGATGGTCATGCTTAAGGTTTCACCTTGAAAAGGTGTTGTTCGATTTGGTAAATGGGGGAAACTAAATCCAAGATACATCGGGCCATTCAAGATTATAGATCGTGTCGGACCAGTAGCTTACCGACTTGAGTTACCTCAACAACTCGCGGCTGTACATAACACTTTCCACGTCTCGAATTTGAAGAAATATTTTGCTAAAGAAGATCTCACAATTCTGCTAGACGAAATCCAAATCAATGAAAAACTTCAATTCATCGAAGAACCCGTCGAAATAATGGATCGTGAGGTTAAAAGGCTTAAGCAAAACAAGATACCAATTGTTAAGGTTCGATGGAATGCTCGTAGAGGACCCGAGTTCACCTGGGAATGTGAAGACCAGATAAAGAAGGAATACCCACTCTTATTTCCAGAAGATGCGTCAACACCTTCAACAGCTTAAAATTTCGGGACGAAATTTATTTAACGGGTAGGTACTGTAGTGACCCGAACTTTTCCATGATTATATATATTAAATGAAAACTATATTTTCATGATTAAATGTTTCTAACATGTTAAGCAATCAAACTTGTTAAGACTTGATTATTTGAAATGAGTTTCATGTAGACAATTGACCACCCAAGTTGACCGGCGATTCACGAACGTTAAAAACTTGTAAAAATTATATGATGATATATATATATATATATATATATATATATATATATATATATATATATATATATATATATATATATATATATATATATATATGAATATATATATATATAGTTAACATGATATTATGATAAGAAAGTATCTCACTAGGTATATTAACAATGAGTTATATACATAAAATGAGACTATTGAATTAAGAAAACTCGAAACGATAAATATAACGATTATCGTTATAACAACGTCTTACTAAATACATATGTATCATATTAAGATATTAATACATTAACATCATGAAATGATAATTACATATATCATTAAGCGTATTAACAATGAACTAAACGAGTAAGATGAGACTACTAACTTAAGGATTTCGAAACAATAAATATATGTAACGATTATCGTTGTAATAGTATTTTACACATATATATATATGATATTAAGATATATTAATACACTATGTTAACATAAAAATTTAACATCTCATTTAAGTGTAATAACAAAGGATCAATTACATTTAACCAGATCGTTAACTTAAAGGTTCCGAAACAACACTTACATATAACGACTAATGATGACTTAATGACTCAGTTAAATGTATATACATGTAGTGTATTATGATGTATCAATACACTTTTGGAAGACTTCATGACATATATCAAAGTACTTCTACTTAAAAAAAATGCTTACAATTACATCCTCATTCATTTTCATCAACAATTCTACTCGTATGCACCCGTATTTGTACTCGTGCAATACACATCTTCTAGATGTATATACTATTGGTATATACACTCAATCATCAGCTCCTTAGCAGCCCATGTGAGTCATTAAACATGTGGGAACCATCATTTGGCAACTAGCATGAAATATCTCACAAAATTACAAAAAATATTATAAATCATTCATGAATTATTTACATGAAAACAAACTTACACATCCTTTATATCTAATCCATTTACCAACGACCAAAAACACCTACAAACACTTTCATTCTTCAATTTTATTCATCTAATTGATCTCTCTCAAGTTCTATCTTCAAGTTCTAAGTGTTCTTCATAAATTCTCTAAGTTCTAGTTTCATAAAATCAAGAATACTATCAAGTTTGCAAGATTACTTCCAAGCTTTCTAATCCAATCCAAGTAATCATCCAAGATCAAGAAACCTTTGTTATTTACAGTAGGTTATCTTTATTATTCAAGGTAATATTCATATTCAAACTTTGATTTGATTTCTATAACTATAAACTATCTTAATTCGAATAAAAATCTTACTTGAACTTGTTTTCGTGTCATGATTCTACTTCAAGAACTTTCAAGCCATTCAAGATCATTTGAAGCTAGACCATTTCTTTTCACTTCCAGTAGGTTTACCTACTAAACTTGAGGTAGTAATGGTGTTCATAACATCATTCGATTCATATATATAAAACTATCTTATTTGAAGATTTGAACATGTAATCACTAGAACATAGTTTAGTTAATTCTAAACTTGTTCGCAAACAAAGTTAATCCTTCTAACTTGACTTTTAAAATCAACTAAACACATGTTCTATATCTAAATGATATGATAACTTAATGATTTAATACCTGAAAACACGAAAAACACCGTAAAACCGGACATATGCCGTCGTAGTAACACCGCGGGCTGTTTTGGGTTAGAAAAGTAAAAACTATCTTAATCTTTGAATTGGAAGTTTGTTTTCTGGAAAAATGATATTACATATGAACATGATACTATATCCAAAAATCATGGTTAAACACAAAGTGGAAGTATGTTTTTCAAAATTGTCATCAAGATGTCGTTTTTTTCGACGGAAATGACTACCTCTTTAAAAAATGACTTGTAACCTGTATTTTATACTATAAACTTATACTTTTTTTGTTTAGTTTCATAAATTTCAGTTCATTATGAAACCATAGCAACTTGAATCACTCAAAACGGATTTGAAACGAAGAAATGACGGGTAAAACAAAATTAGATAAATTTGCTAGTTTTAGCTACGAAAATTTTGTAACAAATCTAGACTAACCATAACTTAACTAACTTATATTGTATTATACATGTATTCTAACATATATTATGTAATCTTGGGATACCATAGACACGTATATAATATTTTGACATATCATATCGACCCATCTATATATATTATTTGGAACAACCATAGACACTCTATATGCAGTAATGTTTGAGCTAGCTATACAGGGTTGAGGTTGATTCCAAAAATATATATACTTTGATTTGTGATCTAGCCTGAGACGTGTATACACTGGATCGTGGATTGATTCAAGATATATATATTGATTTATTTCTGTACATCTAACTGTGGACAACTAGTTGTAGGTTACTAACGAGGACTTCTAACTTAACAAACTTAAATCATAAAAACGTAATAAAAAATATTGTGAATATATTCCGATCATAAATTGATATATATGTACATATTTGTTATAGGTTCGTGAATTGACCAGTGGCCAAGTCTTACTTCCCGACGAAGTAAAAATCTGTAAAAGTGAGTTATAGTCCCACTTTTTAAATCTAATATTTTTGGGATGAGAATACATGCAGTTTTATAAATGTTTTATAAAATAGACACAAGTATATGAAACTACATTCTATGGTTGAATTATTAAACTGAATATGCCCCTTTTTAGTCTGGTAATCTAAGAATTAGGGAACAGAAACCCTAATTGACGCGAATCCTAAAGATAGATCTATTGGGCCCAACAACCCCCATCCAAAGTACCGGATGCTTTAGTACTTCGAATTTATCATGTTCGAAGGGAGTCCCAGAATGATGGGGATATTCTATATGCATCTTGTTAAGGTCGGTTACCAGGTGTTCACCATATGAATGATTTTTATCTATATGCAGTTTGCGAAATCCCTGATACGAGATGTGTATTTATGAGAAATGAAATCTTGTGGTCTATTATTACAATTTGATAAATATATAGGTTTAACCTATAACTCACCAACATTTTTTGTTGACGTTTTAAGCATGTTTATTCTCAGGTGATTGTTAAGAGCTTCCGCTATTGCATACTAAATTAAGGACAAGATTTGGAGTCCATGCTTGTATAATATTGTTTAAAAACTGCATTCGAAGGCATATATTGATGTGTAATATTATTGTAAACCATTATGTAATGATCGTGTGAAAACGCTATATTTTAGATTATCATTATTTGATAATCGTCGTAATATTTTAAAAGTTATGGTTTGTTTTAAAATCGAATGCAGCCTTTGAAAAACGTCTCATATAGAGGTCAAAACCTGGCAACGAAATCAATTAATATGGAACGTTTATAATCAATATGAACGGGACATTTCATAAGGCCAGGCCCAGTGGTATTGCAATAAGTATTGTCCACACTTTGGGTTAAGTCATCAATTGGGCCTTGAGGTCCAACGTTATTATGGTAAGAGTTAGGAATATCCAGATTATTTAAATTTTCCACGTCAGACCTAATTTCACCCACACTATCAGCCTTTGCCGCATTATTGACCTTGGAATACCGACCATCATTTTTGGGAAATGATTTGGAATGATTGCAGTCTGCTGAATCAGCAAAAAAATCCTCGTTATTCTCAAAAAGATTACCCAACCCATAGCACCCCGACTCATGGTCTTCTTCACCTGTTACCTTCTCTTTAGCAAATCCGGCAACAGTACCGGCAGGGTTAGGATGATTGGTCCTGTTTAAACCATCATCACCAGATTTATCACAACCAGATACATGATTGGCCGAGTCGTTTACCTCAAATACTTTTTCCACATCTTCATCCGACAGGATATATTGATAATCAATGCCAGAGAACTCATCGGATTCAATATAGTCTGAACTGAATTCATATTTTACTGACTGGTTTTCCGTCCCTTCCAACATCTCCACCAGATCTGGGAAAGTCTTCCTTTCCTTAACAACATTGATGTATTAGAACTTGGATTTAACTTTAAGGTATAGGGAATCGTTCACCGTTCCTGGATCCCTCAGTTTAACAAAAGCTCTACCATAATACAACTTCTGATTTCCAATAAACGAACAAATTTCAAGCTCATAGACATCACCCCGCCACTCTGCAATGGACCTGAAGTTATCGTCATTCCAAAAGTGAGGGGGAACACCAAAGATTCTAATCCATGTCATTCTACCCTTCAGACAATAAGATTCATCCCACATCATTGCCTTACAAATCCACCGTTTTAATGGATGACTCGGCTGTTGAACTACCTCTTTTGCAGCTTCTATTGACTTGAATAAGAGAAGGAGACTTAAACCACCAAGTAATTTGATTTGAACATCATGAAACCCCTCTTCATTACAAATAACTTCAATGTTTTGGAGGATACCTTTGTTTAAAGCATCGCACACAATAGCACATTGCAACTGGTTAAGGTTACAATTGCTACTATTGATTTCAACTATCTTCTCTTTCACACCATCATCCTTCTTAAGTCCTCCAAATGAATTGGTGTTATCATTTACCTTTGATTTCTTGTTGTTAGGTAACGTGTAAGTAACTAGAGGGGGGTGAATAGTTACTTAGTCGATTTTTAAAATTTTCTTTGCGTTTTTCTCAAATTTGAACTTAATATAGTGTCACTTGAAATGTTTGTTCTTGAATAAAACTAACAAGATACATGCATATATAAATGTAATTAAAAGGATAAGGGAAGAGAGAACAAACACAACAATTTATAGTAATTCGGGAAGATGTTAACTAATCTTCCTTAATCTACTCCTCAATTCTACGAATTGAGATTTTTCTTCACTATGATGCCCCAAACTCGGTGGAGTATCCGGATACAACATTAGTACTTTGATAAGCCGTAACTTATGAACACTTACGTCCCTTTGAAGACTTCACAAACACCTATAGCTCTTACCACAAGATCCTAATACACTATCCTAGTGAAAAACACAACTACCTTCTAGATCCCTTTAAGAAGATAGTTTACAAGTAAACTTACAACTTAAGCTTACAAGTACTCTTGCTAGAATCACTCTAAAAAGATTACAATTTAATTATAAGAATGATATCAGTAAGTATGTGAAAATATAAGTGCAAGAGGTGAGTCTTCAAATGCTTCAAGGCTTGGCTTTTATAGGAAAGAGAAATCTGTCTGGAAGCTACACGGCTCGTTGCACGGTCGACCGTGGTTCGACCGTGTACCTCTGACATCTGATTCTTATGGCCATTTTTGTCCTTTGAAAATTGTCATTTTCTCTTGTTGAATAGCTGCAACTAAAGGCCAAGTATTTCTGAAATCATCCCCATTACCCCTTTTGTTTTGGACATAAGTATGGAGGTTGACATTTCCACTAAAGAAGAAAGTCTTCAAGCTTTGACCGTTTGTCATTGATTACTTAATGCGGTAATTGCAGAATTTTGTCTCTTGACAAACCATTATCTTCCAAAAAGCTTCATCAACCTTTCTTAATTACTTGTCATTTTGCTAATGTGAGTATATTGCCCTTTGGAACATTGTTGCAACTCAAATGAACTAGTTTGAGTCTAGTTAGAAGATAATGATCCTTGTTACAATTTTAACTAACTTGAACTAATCACATTTACATACATGCAATGGTACATAGAACTAATGGGAGAACAACTCTTTAATTGGGACTTCAATGACCATTAATAGTATGTTTAAATGACATTATGTACTAGGATGAAAAGACATAACACTTGTGTGTTTAATCTAAATTTGGCTTAAAATGTCATTAAGATGTCATTAGGTGTGATTAGTAAAAAATTAACATTTTTTGGTTCAAAACTCTTTTGAGATAAAAAAGGACAACTATTATAAGTATGTTTAAAAATGTTTTGTAAATTATAGATGTCTCAAAGTGGTCTAACTTAAAGTGAATGATTTTGGTAACAGAGAAAACTGCGGTCGAGCTGCGGTCGTCCGTGAGGTTAGCCGTAGATTGACAGTTTTAGAAAAACTTGAATTTGTTGGTACAGGACATGCACGGTTAGATTCACGGTCGACCGTAGTGCACTCGCGTACCATTTTTACCAAGATGTTTACTTACGCATTTGTCTTTTGCTAGAGATAGTTTAGGCTTATGAACTTATGTCGTCTTGCATATGATTAACCACTTATCTCTTGTGTGTCATCATCAAAACAAAGTGATTAACCTTTGAATATTATGATTGAAATCTTAACCAACATTCTCCCCCTTTTTGATGATGACAAACATATGAGTAAGTGTTTTAACTATGTAAGTCGACATAAGTGTTAACATCACTTACCATACACTTTCTCTCCCTTTTGTCGAAGCAAAAAGGTTAGCCCCACTCGGAACTAAGCGCGCCCTAGAGTAATGCTCCCCCTTTAATCGTACATACTTATCAATTGTTTCTGTTTATCAATAGAATGGCTCCCCCTCGAACCAATATTAAGCATAAAGAGTAACAAACATAATAAGCATAGCAAGTGCATTACAATAACTAATACATAACAAGTTTCATTCTTAGGACAAGTGTTGTGTCTACCCGCCCTTAAGATTTTTCTTAACCAAAATTAATTGTTCAAGGATAAAAACTGTTAGTGCTAAACGCATCAGAGATAGTTGAGCTTTCATTGTCGGAAGAGAGAATGATCACCGAATGAGCTTCCCAATAGGTTAGCGGAATCGTGGACACGAGTTGAGGAATTTGAGAGGAGTTGATGGCACCAATAAATCGGAAAAGTTGATTAAGATGATTTGAGTATGGAAGTGGGCGAGTTCCTAGTTCTCGAAGGTAACCCATTCTTTGAGTAGTGAGAAAGGCAAGATTTATGGGTTCATGAGTAAGTAGAGACCACATGACAACAACTTCGGTTCCTGCAACGTGAGTGGAGGTAGGTTCCCTACAATATACATTGTTCCAGATGACGTTTAAAAGAAGTTGGAGATCATGGCGTATTTCGTCATCTTGAATGCGAAGTCGTTGGTTGAGGTTCCGTTGTACTCCGGGAATGGTAATGAGTTCTAAAATGGGTTGTAACGGAAATGTGGGATTGAGTGATCTTAGATCGGTTGAAGGAGTATAGAAGGAACGCCCATTGGAAGGAATCCCCATAACGTTTGCGAATTGTTCAAAAGACCAAGTGTAAGATGTATTGAAAAGTCGAAATGCAACTTGGTCGGGATTCGAGACATCAAGATGAGCATAAAATTCCCTAATTAGCGTTGGATAAATGACTTCATCAAAATCAAGGAATGAGAAGCAATTGTTTTGAGCGAAAAGTTGAGTTGATTCGGGAAATTCGGTATGATGAGCAACACGTTCTTCATGAAGTGTTCTAGTCTCCATGTGTTGCATATTGTTCGTAATACGTTGATTTCTTGTGTTGGTCATTTCCTAGAAGAGCCACAATTTTAGCAAAATATTCAAGTTTATATGATTTTGAAAAACTATATGCTAAACATGTGTAGATTACTTCTTGTCTAGACTCATTTTGAAAACAAAATTTTGAAACTAAATTGTGCCAATTTTTATTTATTTTTTTAAAAAAAAAAAATTAGACAAGTTTCATCATTTTGCTTTATGTTTGTCAAGAATCGATACTAGTCATGAGATTCACAAGTATCATAATGATTTGTTCAAACATATGTGTGTGCAAGAGTGAGATTTTAAAAGCTTTAAAACATATATATGAGTTTTTTATGCAAGAAATCACTATTATGGCACATTTGATAGGTAATGCTTTTTACAACAATTTTACTCATATATTTAAGGGATTTATGCAAGAAACAAGTGTTCCTATTATTTTGGAAAGACTATAACATAATCAATCTTAGTGAAATTGAAAGTAAACTTTTGATGCTTACCTTGAAGAAAATTGAAAGAGTTTGGACCACTTTTTGGAGAGTACTTGAATATAGGACAAAAACAAATAAAGAAATCCAGTGGTTGGGGTTTAAAGGAAAGATGTGGTTGGTAGAAAAGTTGTTTGAATATTTAAGAGAGTACACAAAAGACAAAGAAAATCGTCAGATGTCAGGCGACTGCCAACACGGTCGACCATCATTCGACCGTGCGTGATCTGCTGCAGAATTTACGGAGTGTGTTCCATCATTCCCAACCCATTCCTAAGCAGGTTAAAGATCTCCTTTTTAAGGGGCTTAGTAAATATGTCAGCTATGTTTTCAGCAGATTCTACCTTGTCTATCACAATATTACCATTTTGGACGTGGTCACGAAGGAAGTGGTGCCTAATGTCTATGTGTTTAGTCCTAGAGTGTAATATTTGATTTTTAGATAGGTCTATAGCACGTTCGTTATCACAACATATTGGTATTTCGGACGAGATGATACTGTAATCAAGGAAGGTTTGCTTCATCTACAACACTTGTGCGCATGCTCTTCCCATAGCCACATACTCGGTTTCGGTGGTAGACAAGGCAACGGACGTTTGTTTCTTCGAGAACCATGATGTTAAGCAAAGTCCCATGAACGCGCATACTCCTCTTGTGTTTTTTCTATCAATCATTTAACCTCCGTGATCAGAATCCACAAAGCACATAATATCAACCCCGGTGAATTTTAGATACCATAACTCAAGATGCATTGTCCCCTTTAAGTATCTAAAGATCCTTTTGACGACCTCCACGTGCGATGTCTTTGGATTTTCTTGAAATCTTGCACACAAGCACACACTAAACATGATTTCAGGTCGAGTTGCCATTAAATATAGGAGGAATCCAATCATTCCCCTATATTTAGTACTATCGAATGGTTCTCCTTCTCCTTCCAAAGTAAGTTTTACATTTGTTGCCTTAGGAGTTGCCATTGGTTTTGAGTTCTCCATTCCGAACTTCTTGATCATTTCATGAATGTATTTTTGTTGATTGATGAACGTTCCATCTTCTAGTTGCTTGATTTGAAGTCCGAGAAAGAACTTGAGTTCACCCATCATGCTCATTTCAAACTCATCATGCATTATCTTAGAAAACTTATTGCTAAGAGATTCATTAGTAGACCCAAATACAATATCATTAACATATATTTGAACTATAACTAAATCCTTTTCATGCCTTTTAATAAAGAGTGTATTATCAACTTTTCCCATTTCATAACCATGACTTATTAAAAAGGTTATAAGTCTTTCATACCATGCTCTAGGGGCTTGTTTAAGTCCATAGAGAGCCTTTTTAAGTTTAAAAACATGATATGGTCTTTCGAAATCTTCAAACCCCGGAGGTTGTGACACATATACTTCTTCATTTATCACACCATTTAGAAAAGCACTTTTAACATCCATTTGATAAAGTTTGAAGTTATTGGCACATGCATACGCAAGAACTATTCTTATTGATTCTGGCCTAGCGACGAGAGCAAATGTTTCATCATAATCAATTCCCTCTTGTTGGCTATATCATTGTGCTACTAATCTAGCTTTGTTTCTAACTACATTTCCATCTTCATCTAGTTTATTTCTATAAACCCATTTCATACCTATGATGTTATTTTCACTAGGTAAAGGAACTAATTCCCATACATCACTCCTTTAGAATTGATTTAATTCATCTTGCATTGCTTCTACCCAACTTTCATCTAATAGGGCTTCCTTAATATTTATGGGTTCTATTTGAGAGATGAAGGCGTAGTTGGTAATTAGGTTGAATGCTTGTGACCTAGTGATTCTAGTATTGATGTCTCCTATGACTTGATACCATGTGATGATCCTTAACATATTTAAGAACGACCGAGGATGCTAAGTTATCCTTACTTGGTTTTAAATGAGATCCATCCTCATTTATGTCATTGGACTCGATTTGAGTTGGCATTATTTATATAGCATCTTGTTCTATCACATCATCATCCTCTAAAAGTTTAGTCTTAGGTGGAGGAGGAGTTTCATTGAATGTGACGTCAAGGGATTCTTCTATGACATTGGTTTTTATATTTAGAACCCTATATGCCTTACTTTCTAATGAATATCCTAAGAACACTCCTTCGTAAGCTTTAGATTCAAACTTTGTAAGATATTCCTTTTTGTTTAAGATAAAATATTTGCACCCGAATACTCTAAGATGACTTACAGTTGGTTTTCTACAATTTAAGACTTCATAGGGTGTTTTATCCATTGACGGTCTAATTAAGACTCTATTTTGAATGTAGGTGGAGGTGGCAACGGCTTCACTCTAAAAAATTTGAGGTATTGATTGTTCATTTAGCATTGATCGACTCATTTCTTGAAGAGTTCGTTTTTTTTCCTTTCAACAACCCCATTGGATTGAGGTGTGCGAGGAGCCGATAAATTATGGGAAATTCCATTTAAATCACAAAAGACTCTAAATTGAGCATCATTATCAAATTCTCTACCATGATCCGTTCTTATTGTTACTATAGTACAACCAAACAAATTTTGTATCTTAGTAGCAAAGATTATAATTCTTTCACACGCTTCATTTGTATGCTTTATAAATAGTGTCCATGTATATCTTGAGAAATCATCTACTATTACTAAAGTATAAAAATTTCCTCCATAACTTTGAACGGCCGATGGCCCAAATAAATCCATGTGTAAAAGTTCTAGACATCTTTTAGTAGAAATAAAGTTTTTAGGTTTATGACTTGCATGAACTTGTTTTCCTACTTTGCATGCATCACAAAAGTGTCTTTCATATTTCAATTTAGGCAAGTCTCTAACTATGTCTTTTGAAGATACGTTAAGAATTAGTTTCATGTTAGCATGCCCTAGTCTCCTATGCCACAAGGTAGTAGTATCATTTGTAGATGTGAGACAAATATCCACATGCTTGAAATCATCTAATTTGCATGTATAAATACCTTTCTTTCTAATTCCATTTATGACACTTTTACCATCTTTTATTATGTGTGATGAATTTTTAGTAAATGTCATGTTATATCCTTTATCACATATTCTTCCTACACTTAGCAAGTTAAAACTTATATTTTTAATGTGTAACACATTATCAAGTGTAATCTTTTAATTAGTAATGTTACCTTTACCGACGATTTTTCCTTTCACATCGCCACCAAAGATTACATCACCTCCATTGTGCTCCGTATACTTTCTGAAGAACTCTTTGTTGCCTGTCATGTGTGTTGTACATCCACTATCAATTATCCATTCTTCATTTTGTACAACAACATTGAGACAAACCTATATTTAATCAATCAATAACTTTGGTACCCAATGTTTGTTGGGTCCGGGATGATTAGCACTAAAGACTCCTACTCTAACCCATCTTTTCACAATATTAACATTGTTGTGTTTTTTAAGTAGTGTTTTAGTTTCGACCTTTCTTTTTCCAAAGTTTTGATTAATCTTTCCTCTTGACGGGTTTTTCACAAATGGCTTGACTTCTTTTCTACTTGTTTTAACTTGATTAATTGTGGAAGCCTTAGGTTTTGGTATTTCCACTACTTTGGGTTTAACAAACACTATAGACTTATGTTTGGATGATTTTACCTCAAGAGTATTCTCTTTGTATCCTAGTCTTTGTTTGTTATTTGTTGGTTTTTGAATACTCAAAATATTTTCTAACACTTTACTACTTCCATCATATTTTGAAAACTTAATTTTGTTTTCAAGTAATTTGTTAGTTTTATTTAAAACAAAGTTTTCATGTTTTAAGTCATCACATGTAAGACATTCTTGTGAGTTAGATCATCTTTCCATTAGTTGTAAGATTTCTAACTTGAGCAAGCTATTTTCTTCCTTTAAACTTGTGTTTTTGTTACTTACTTTACCACTTAAGACACATAATTTAGTAAAGTTGTCAAAACTAAACTCAAAGGAGTTTGAAAGTACCTCATTGTCGGTTTGTTCGACTTGTGATGCCTTGTCGTCATCACTTGGAATATCAATGGCCATAAGACACGTTTCCTTTCCTTCTTCTTGTGTGTCGTTTTCTTCATCATCCCACGCACCTCCAAGAAACGCCTTTTCATTCTTTCCCTTAGGACATTCACTTATCAAGTGGTTTGGGTCACCGCACCCAAAGTATTTTCAATGGCTATGAGACACGTTTCCTTTCCTTCTTCTTGTATGTCATTTTCTTCATCATCCCATGCACCTCTAAGAAAAGCCTTTTCATTCTTTCTCTTAGGACATTCACTTATCAAGTGGTTTGGGTCACCGCACCCAAAACATTTTTGTACAAACTTTTTCTTAGAATCGAATGACATTTTCTTTTGTTCAATTGGAGGATGAACATGGTTTCCCGACCTTCGATAAAAAATTTTAAATGAGCGAACAATGAATGCAAGTTGTTCATCATCATTTAGAATATCATCATCGTCGTCATTGATGTCATATTCATCATGAATCTTAGCCTTTAGAGCGATTGACTTGTTCTTCTCTCTTTTGGCTTTTTCTATCTCATCATCTTTATCTAGTATGACCTCATGTACTTTGTGATTTCCAATGAGTTCATCTAGGGTTAACTTCTCCGTATTCTTTGATTCGTCAATTGCAGTCACCTTTGGTCTCCATCTTAATGGTAGGGCTCTTAAGAATTTTCGAACATATTGCTTATCCGTGTAGATTGTACCTAGAGCTTTTAAACTTGAACAAATATTGTTAAATCTAGTATAGGCACTATCTATTTTTTCATAATCTTCAATAACAAATTATTCATATTTAGTTATAAGCAATTCTACTTTATTTTCTATGACTTGCGGATTTCCATGATGAGTAACCATGATACTATCCCAAATTTCTTTAGCACTACCCATTATAAAAACTCTCTCATATTCTTTCCTAGGCAAATTATTAAAAATGGTCATTTTAGCCTCATAGTTTTTGCCTACATCAATTTTGTGTTCCTTAGTCCATTCTTCCTCGAGTATGTATATTTTAGTTTTCTTATCATCACCAAACTTAAATGGAACATAATCACCCTTAGTAATAATGTTCCAATAGTCTATATCTTTGGAGCGGACATACGTTTCAAATCGATGCTTCCAATAATAAAATCCTTCACTTTCAAGAAGTGGAGGCCTTTGCATAGAGCATCCTTCACTATAGTTCAAGTTCTCAAATTTTTGATCCATGATCTTAAACTCTAAGATTTGCAAAAATTAGTCTTAATTTCAAATTAGTATTTTTTTGACAAAATGTTTAGAGCAACCGCTCTGATACCAATTGTAAGTAACTAGAGGGGGGTGAATAGTTACTTAGTCGATTTTTAAAATTTTCTTTGCGTTTTTCTCGAACTTGAACTTAATATAGTGTCACTTGAAATGTTTGTTCTTGAATAATACTAACAAGATACATGCATATATAAATGTAATTAAGAGGATAAGGGAAGAGAGAACAAACACAACGATTTATAGTGGTTCGAGAAGATGTTAACTAATCTTCCTTAAACCACTCCTCAATTTTACGAATTGAGATTTTTCTTCACTATGATACCCCAAACTCGGTGGAGTGTCCGGATACAACACTAGTACTTCGATAAGCCACAACTTGTGAACCCTTACGTCCCTTTGAAGACTTTACAAACACCTATAGCTCTTACCACAAGATCCTAATGCACTATCCTAGTGAAAAACATAACTACCTTCTAGATCCCTTTAAGAAGATAGCTTATAAGTAAACTTACAACTTAAGCTTACAAGTACTCTTGCTAGAATCACTCTAAAAAGATTACAATTTAATTATAAGAATGATATTAGTAAGTATGTGAAAATATAAGTGAAAGAGGTGAGTCTTCAAATGCTTCAAGGCTTGGCTTTTATAAGAAATAGAAATCTGCCTGGAAGCTACACGGATCGCTGCACGGTCGATCGTGGTTCGACCGTGTACCTCTGACATCTGATTCTTATGGCCGTTTTTACCCTTTGAAAATTGTCATTTTCCCTTGTTGAATAGCTGCAACTAAAGGCCAAGTATTTCTGAAATCATCCCCATTACCCCTTTTGTTTTGGACATAAGTACGGAGGTTGACATGTCCACTAAAGAAGAAAGTCTTCAAGCTTTGACCATTTGTCATTGATTACTTAAAAAGGTAATTGCAGAATTTTATCTCTTGACAAACCATTATCTTCCAAAAAGTTTCATCAACCTTTCTTAATTACTTATCATTTTGCTAATGGGAGTATATTGCCCTTTGGAACATTGTTGCAACTCAAATGAACTAGTTTGAGTCTAGTTAGAACATAATGATCATTGTTACAATTTTGACTAACTTGAACTAATCACATTTACATACATGCAATGGTACATAGAACTAATGGGAGAGCAACTCTTTAATTGGAACTTCAATGACCATTATTAGTATGTTTAAATGACATTATGTACTAGGATGAAAAGACATAACACTTGTGTGTTTAATCTAAATTTGGCTTAAAATGTCATTAAGATATCATTAGGTGTTATTAGTAAAAATTAACATTTTTTGGTTCAAACCTATTTTGAGATCAAAATGGACAACTATTATAAGTATGTTTAAAAATGTTTTGTAAATTATAGATGCCTCAAAGTGGTCTAACTTAAAGTTGGTGATTTTGGTAACAGAGAAAACTGCGGTCGAGCTGCGGTTATCCATGAGGTTAGCCGTAGATTGAAAGTTTTAGAAAAACTTGAATTCGTTGTTACAGGACATGCACGGTCAGATTCATGGTCGACCGTAGTGCAGCCGCGTACCATTTTTACCAAGATGTTTACTTACGCATTGGTCTTTTGCTAGAGATAGTTTAGGCTTATGAACTTATGTCGTCTTGCATATGATTAACCACTTATCTCTTGTGTGTCATCATCAAAACAAAGTGATTAACCTTTGAATATTATGATTGGAATCTTAACCAACATAACGATCTTAAATCCTCTTCACCATTATCGTTACCCACTACATTTGTGAAGCTTCTGCCATCCAAAAATTTATTAAACCCTGGACCTTGTTCATTCATGTGAGGTTTTCCAGGATCTCCATCCATCTTGTTAGCCGTAGGTTTAGGGTTCCTATCGGTTGACTTGAAAATTCTGATTTGTAGCCCATTAAAACGAATACCTTCCAACGAACCCAGTAGCCTGTTCACATCTTTAACATCCGTGAATCTCACGAAGGCAAATCTACCACCGATACAAAGCTTCTTGACTGCGATGTAAACGTCACGAACCGACCCATAAGGTTTGAATGCCTTCCATAGATCAACGACCTTCCAATCCTCCGAAAAATTAAAGAACATGAACGAGTTAGATAATTTCTACTTGACCACATGTGTTGGCGATTGTAGTGTCTGTTGTACCCATCTCCAGCCCTCGTGCCAGCCCTCTCAACTCTCTCTCTCTCTCTCTCTCTCTCTCGTGTTTTATTTCTCTCTCCTATTTTATCTCTCACACATCTCTCTCCTACTTGAATCTACAAAAAAAAAACCATTTGTGTTTCGTTTAGATAAATAACATTTTATTTATTTATTATTATTACTTGCTCAACTTCATTTTAATTTTGTAATGTTCGTATATATATAGGGATCACATGCTTATCTGTATTGAAAAATCTCCCCTAATATAAAAGGGAGTAATATAAGATACTACGTAATATTTTTAATCTTCCTTCAATCCTGTCTTTTCATTCCAACTGTACGTTCCATGGCTCCCTGTGTGGAGTGTGGACCGTGGAGTGAGTTTTAATGGGTGTCAAAGAGTTGTTCGTGAGTGCGAGAGAGGGCACAAAGACGCTTTAAGGGCTTCATTCGGGTTTGAAAACCGCGATTGATGTTTAACAATTTCCCGGATTGCTTTGTTGGGCACTTGCTGATCTTTGGCGTGTTTTAGAAAACAATACAGTAATAGGGTTTTTCGGAGAAGCTGAGGATGGACGGATTCTGATCATCGAAAAAGGTAACCCGATCACGAGAAAAAGTTTGAACTCCAGTGTTACCAATCGACGAGCGTGAAAGGAAATTAAGATGGGCATATTCTCCTCACTCACCCTTCTGGTTAATAGGCTTTTTGGATCTGGATCAAAAGATGGGTCTGTCTCACTGTTCTACACCTCTAAGGAATTTCCTGGTTAATAATGACATGCCTTTTGAATCTAGATCAACCTGTTGGACTTATGGACTCGAATGAGGCTAAGGATCATGGTATTAAACCGTCGAGTTTACAAAGGAGTGGTGTTCCATCTTTTCCTACTTTAACAAATCAAACAAAATGTGTCTGATATTTTCGTTGTCCAGTTCTAGGTAAGGACGTCAATGGATGTCCGATCCATCGGATATCCATTGGATACTTTAACTTATGTTTTGGAGGAAGATTTGAAGCATCAGTTTTTATATTTAGTGTTTGATTGTGCTTCCGTCATTTGATGTCGTTTCTCTCCTAAGCAGAAGGCCATGGTATCATAAATACTACGGACTAATTAAAAAAATAAAATCTTACACTTAGAATATATTTGTATAAGGACAATATATTATAGGAAATATGATTTTGAAAAATATTTATTACAATTATGATCTAATAATGTGTTAAAATGCCTTTCAAAAAAAAAAATGTGTTAAAATGTTGAAATTAGGTTACGAAATTGGTGAAAGAAGGGACAGGGAAAACAACGATTTTAGTTATTTATTACAATTATGATCTTGCTATTATTATTATTATTATACTCCGTAATATTTACATTTAACATTTCCTATAGTGTATTCTCACTATTATATATATATATACAAAAATTTTAGTTACTTAAAACTATTAGAATACTTTTTGCATTTTAAAATTACTGTTCCATTTAACTTCTAAACTTAGTCTTTATTTCTTAACTATAAGTTTAATTTTCTTTTATATAATGATTGATGAAATTTATATGAATAAACTTAGTTTTAAACTTGCCTTCAATAATATATCTTTTTATTTTATCAAGTATTATATATAATACAAATAAAAGTATTTAAAACTAAAGTTGAAAAAAGGAGTCCAAAGGTTAAAAGAGGACAATTATTTTAGAACGGTATAGTAGTATCTATCTATCTATCTATCTATAGTTTCTATTATATCTCTAAAATGATGACATCATAAATAAGTTTTTCTCTTCATTAAAAAAATCAAAAAAGAAGAAGAAGAAAAAATCTAAGGCACTTGAGTGATGTCATTAAGAATATTATTTTGAAATTAGAAAAAAAATAATACGGGAAAAAAGAATGCAGATTCGAGAATAGCGCAATCAAAATTAAACAAACCCAAATTTCTCCATTCATCTAAAACCATTCTCCCTGTCTCTTGAATTCTGAGCGTTGCGATCTATAGCCGCCACCATCTCCGCCATCGCGCCACCACCGTGGCCCAAAATCAGGTTAGTGTTTTTATGTTAAATTAATTCAATTTAGGGTTTTCATCATTGTTATTTGATTAATCTGTCCAGGTATGTGATATTTTTTGAATTTATATTTATATAGAGATCATGATTAAGTTGTGATTTAGTTTATATGAAACTATAGCAAGTAATCATCCATGTTCTTTGTAGGATTGTTCAAAGGGCATCTACAATGTAACTACTCGACAAAATCGTCATTGATGACGCCGTTAACTTAGGTCCCGTTGCGAGGTCATAGTCACTAAATGAGACGCGTTTGACTAAAATTATGTCGCATTCATTAGAAACGTGTAAGACTTACAAAGTTTAGTTACCAAACGGTTCGACAAAGAGTTTAAGTTTACAAAAGTTATAAAGTATAAATGAAATAACTTGCGACATAATTAGTTGAAAATCACGGTTGCTATAAATAGCGTAAGTATGTATGCTTTAAGTTGAATCCAAAGGTGGTATCACTAGCGTATGCATGTATGGTTGACCCCAAGCAAGTAATCAAAGTGTAGTGACCCGTCCTAATCCATAAGAACGAATACAATAACATATGATTACATCGCGAGGTATTTGACCTCTATATGATACATGTTACAAACATTACATTCGTTTTAAAAGACAACTTTCATTACATCGAAAGTTGACAGGCATGCATACCATTTCATAATATCCATCTATAAATGATCTAATCTGTCATTTACTTAATCATAATCTTTACTGAACTCAACGACTTGAATGCAACGTCTTTGGAAATATGCCATGAATGATTCCAAGTAATATCTTTAAAATGAACAAATGCACAGCGGAAAATTTCTTTCAATCCTGAGAATAAACTTGCTTTAAAGTATCAACCAAAAGGTTGGTGAGTTCATTAGTTTATCATAATCGATCATTTTCATCATTTTAATATACCACAAGATTTTCATTTCCATTTCTCATAAATATACGTCCCATGCATAGAGACAAAAATCATTCATATGGATTGAACACCTGGTAACCGACATTAACAAGATGCATATAAGAATATCCCCTATCATTCCGGGACATCCATCGGACATGATAAAACAACATCGAAGTACTAAAGAATCCGCTACAACGGATGGGGTTTGTTAGGCCCAATAGATCTATCTTTAGGATTCGCGTCAATTAGTAGATCGGTTTACTAATTCTTAGGCTACCGAGCAAAAGGGGCATATTCGGCTTCGATCATTCAACCATATAATGTAGTTTCGATTACTTGTGTCTATTTCGTAAAACATTTATAAAAGCGCATGCATTCTCAGTCCCAAAAATATATATTGCAAAAGCATTTAAAAAGGGAGTAATGAAACTCACCTACTGTATTTTGTAGTAAAAATATATATGACGACATTGAACAAGTGTAGGGTTGACCTCGGATTCACGAACCTATATCAAGTATATATATTAACACATATAATCACATAATTTCTTTTATATAATATTTATATATATTAAGTGTTGTAGTTATATAAATATATATACTTTATTTATATTTATATTTTCAGTTATATTTTATATATAGTTTTTTTGTAAAATAATCAATATTCACACATATAGTTATTTTATAATATATATATATATATATATATATATATATATATATATATATATATATATATATTTATATATATATTTGCAGTTGGTATTATATCAAAAATCAGTAATTTGTTATAAAAATACTACTAATAATAATAATAATAATAATAATAATAATAATAATAATAATAATGATTCTAGTAATAATGAAGATGATAATAATAATATTATTACTTGTATTCCTAATAATGATATGATAATAATAATAATAATAATAATAATAATAATAATAATAATAATAATAATAATAATTAGATTTGAAAATATAATAATAATAATAATAATAATAATAATAATTATAAATGATAATAATATTAATAATGATAAAAATAATAATAATAATAATAATAATAATAATAATAATAATAATAATAATAATAATAATAATAATAATAATAATAATAATAATAATAATAATAATAATAATAATATCAACAATAAGAAAATACTACCTTAGAATAAGCTTCCTAAAAAATAGAAAAACCGCCTCTGCCTGGCTCGAACCCGCAACCTCCCATTCCCCTACACACACTCCAAACCATCTACTCTACTTATGCCTTTCTGTTTTAATACCGAAGTAAAATCATATAACCACTTACTCCGGCCTAACAGCAGCCATAATCTGGCTCACGGCCCAACTAGAAAAAAGAAGTCCAACACCAAAAATAAACATACGGCCCAACTACTATATAATTACAGCCCACCTATGTGATCAATTGGATTCAAGAAAAAACCCATTTACTATTACGGTTCTTGTTAAAATTTCGAACAGGTAGAAGACCCGTCGTCTAATACATCATCATTCATTCGTTAATTCATCATTATCTTAATCGAATCATTATCATCATCTTTATCTTCAATATTTTTATCCATCATCGATCAATACCTCATCACCAACCGTATCATCTTCATCATCATCAACTTCACTCTTCATCATCTTTATTGTTTAGTCAATGGGATTTAGGAACCAAGGAAAAAAGTCTCTATGGTGACCCCTCCACTTCTCCACAGCTCATCATATTTTAATAAAATACAACCCCATAAATTGATAAACAAATCGTTGGTGTTTAAAAGAAAACGAGTGGTAGGCCAGGAAAAATAAACAATCTATTTAGGAGAAAAGGGTTATCGACGGTTTGCAGAAACATCACAGCAGCTTGTCGTTTTCTTTTTGGTTGTGGGGTTTTCGCTGGATAACAGAAATAATATACATATATCATTCTTCTTTACAGCTCAACATATCACCATCATAATCACATATTATCATCAATTTGTTAATTATCCATCATTATCATTCGTTGTTTGTATTATGGAACATAGAATCTCGCAGCAGCCCACTAGTTTACTTACTCCAATACTTTACTTATAAACTGCACGTCATTACCTTTGGACCCCAAAGATGCCGGCCACAACTAAAGAAAAGGCACTCATCCTAGCCTTTATTAAAATTTTAATAACATCTCAATATCTCTATTTAATTCGTTGTAAAAGTTCAGAAGAGTGAAAGAAAATATACGCAGTAAGTAGTATGGTGGTTGTTTATTGAAGATGATCAAAACAAGCAGTTTGCTGAGGTGTTGATGATGTTGTTTGAATGAGAGAGAGAGAGAGAGAGAGAGAGAGAGAGAGAGAGAGAGAGAGAGAAACAGTAATAAAGGATTAGCAGTTTACAGTGTGTTAGTGTATTTGGTGATCGTTATCAAGTAATCAAGTTTGTTGGTCATAAGATGATGGAAGGTGGAGGTGATAGATGGTTATACATTTTCGTATATATAGAGAGAGAGATAAGGGGTGGTGATGTTCGCATCGAAACAGAAACATAATAACGATGATTGCGGTTTGTTATAGTGGTATGGTCATCGGTGGGTTGTAGGTGATGTCGAAAGGGAAGAATTGTGGGTGTGTGATCATATATGTTTCTTACATATGTATTATGTATATAATATGTAAGTGAGGTTCGTTGATAGTGTGATCAAGTGGACTTCGATAGATAGAAAAGGTTTTGTGTTGAAGATGGTCATGGTTTGAAGATGATGATGGTTTCATTTGATCAATTACAAAGAAGAAGAAGGAAAAGCATTAGGTTGTAGTGATGCTCTTTGAAAGTTTAAATTTTTATTTTTCTGTTTTCATTCTCTAAATGCAGTAGTGGATAGATAGGAAGTGTATAATGGAAGTCATTACAGATGATATAATTGATTTTTATTTGTATTGAATTGATTTGGATGTATAACAATCTTCTGACAGAATCAAATAAATCAGAAGAAAAATTGAATAAAATCAAATAACAAGGATCGTGACCTTCTACTGTATTTGGTTCTGTTATAGTGAAATGAGATTGATGGATAGACAGGAAAATCAATCAGGAGAATAAAATAATAAAGCAGTAGGTAATTCCAACTAATTTGTACGATTAATACTGCTTATGAAATGATTTTAGATATATAAACAAAATGAAATACAGTGTTATGGCAACGTAAAACAGATTCTGCTTCTAAATCTAAATATACGATTTTTATAATAATGATCTTAATATTATCAATTAATACTAAATAAATAATATTACTAATAATTTATAATAATAATAATAATAATTAATGATAATGATAATAATAATATCTCATAATAATACTAATACTAACTAAAATCTTATTACTAGTTATATTAATAATGATGTTAACAATAATAACTATAATAATAGTAATAATAATAATAACATACAAGTCAAATGCATAAATTTTCATATTATACTTTTCAATAATTTTAATAGTACTGATATTAAATAATAATGAATGTAATAATATTATAACAACTAGAATTAAACTTTTAATTACATCTTATATATTAATATTAAAATTTATTAATTTTGTAATACTTAATAATTATATTATACATTATATAAATACATCTATTGAATATTTAATGTTTATATGTTTTATAACTGTTACAGTCTAATAATTAATAGAAATCATTTACGTATATTTATCTATGTAGGTTCATAATAATATTATGTATGTATATATATATATATATATATAACTTAATTATTCTGATTATTATTTTACATATTTAATTCTAGTGTTTAAATTATATTATAGAATTTCAATTTATTATAAAGACTTACATTTATATATATATATATATATATATATATATATATATATATATATATATATATATATATATATATATATATATATATATATATATATATTTATTTACAACACTTGTTCGTGAATCCTCGGGAACAGTCGAAGGTTAAATGTTTTCCATGTAAATAGTTCAAGAATTTTGAGACTCGGTTAATAGACTTTGCTTATCGTGTCGAAATCATATAATGATTAAGTTTAAATTTGGTCGGAAATTTTCGGGTCGTCATAGTACCTACCCGTTAAAGAAATTTCATCCCCGAAATTTGATAGAGGTCGTCATGGCTAACATTGAGAATGTTATTATGACGATTATAGACTTTCATCATGTTTAAGAAGTATGGATAAAATAATTCGATTACTCAAAGCGTATGAGTGAAGTTATCGTAAATGAATGATATAAGATAATAGTGATTCATCATATCTTTTGACGTCATCACAATCGATCTCCAGATTTAAGAAAATCTTTGTAATCTTTAATGGATTTGATTTTTCGGCGATTAATGAAATTATGATCCTCTTCGAATTAATGTGATAATCCATCTTGATTTCTCTGTCGAATATTTCACTATAAATCCACCTTCTTCATTTCCTTACAACTCACACCTTCTATTCTTTTTCCCTAAACTCATATTTTTAAAGTATTCGTTAATATGCTTCATCCAGTGCTGATTCTCAATATACTCCTCACTTTCATATCTGTCATTCTTCTTTTTCATTTGTCGCCGGAAGAATCTATTTACTTCTACTATACTCTTAGGTTTATAGTGTTTCTAGTTCTCCCGTGTCTTTATATTGCTATATGCATCGACATATACGGTTTATAATTTCTAGGCGGTTGTTGGGTTTTATATCTTCCCTTATATTTTGATGTCCCTACTTCTGTCTTCTATAATCATTGTCATCTCCAATTAATGCTCTCTTTTATTTGCTGCGATTTATATCCCAATTTCTGTTTCGGAGCTTTGTCCTTTCGTTTCTTCTTCTTGCGAGTAAGTACCGCATATAATGGTCTATAATTCACAGATATAAATTTCGGAATAAACATTTTTAATGTTCTAAGTAGGAAATCATAATGGCACAATCTTGATTTCTCAGATTATCAGAATACCTCGGAAAAGATCGAATCATCAAGAAAATATTTTCTTGATATTTTTAGAGATTAAGTAGAATACAAGAGTCGTGTAACATGGCACATTATGACAGTATGGTCTGTGAATCATCATGTATCATTAGAAACTCAGCATGAATTACTGTAATATAATCACGTTGATCAAGTGTCATTATATTATACTAACTCATGATTCAGTTCCCAACACTACTTCAAAACATTCATAATTTAAACTCGACTGTTTTAGAATTTAGAAATTAAAATAGTTCCTTTTATGATGTAATACAGATAGCGCGAAGAGGTAAATGATTTCAGATAAGAGTAGCTATGAAAATATCTTCAGAAATATGGAGGATATTTATAATGAAAGATACGATGATATCTTATAATTTCTAATATCAGAGGATGATGAAGAATATTGTCCGTAGGGGTTTAGAGTCAGGAGTAAGATATTTATTAACGACTTCAGCAGATACTGAATCATTTGGATTCTTTGAAGGCAGGTTTCGTCTTTGTGATTTGTCCACAGCCTCCTTCATACTTTACTCAATCCGTTTTCCAGTTCCAAACCTTCTCTTTTTTCTGTGCTTTGCCAACACACTATTCTTTATCATCAAACTTTTTACTGGTTCGTTTACAGTTTTTGCTGCTTCATCAACATTTCGAGAACTAGTTCGCAGTTCAGAGTGTTTTTCAGAAACTTCACATTCAAAGTATATAAGTCCAGGAGATAAACGTTATATGTACACATATATCTGTTGGCGTAGACATGCTGCGATATTTCAAAATACTGATTGCTAGTTCCCGATGATTCGTATGGCAATTCTCGTTACAAGATGCAAATGAGTAAATGATGGGGTTTCAATGAGTACATATAATGATTTTTCGGAGAGACTTACGCCAAAGGGGTAACAAATTGCTGGTACATCTGCTGATAATGTCGTGGAATATAAAAGGTTCGCCGGTAACAAAAGGATAATCGTATATATCAGGGTTATAATAAGGTTACTCTGAATGAAAAATCGGAGTTGACTTGCTGGAGCTGTGACAGAATTTGCTACTTTGAAAAGGATTCGCATGGTTATTTTTGCTAATAAATGCCAAAGGATTTAATGCGGTACGTGTTAAACTTTTACTTAGGTTTCGAGAGTTTTTTTTTTCAGATGCATAACTGTGGGTAATATGTGGTTGAATCATCATCTCGATTGTTCATTATTTAAAGTGTCTTCAGGAATTTCGAAGGGTTTGAGCACAGATTGTAATCGTTAATATATGATGTTCTAGCACAGTTTTGAAGTCAAAGTATAATTTTGAAAGATATAGGAATCTAAGAGTGATGATACTGGTTATATTTCGAATTGATTTTTGCGATTTCAAGATCAACATACGTAATTGAATTTGAATGAGTATGGTTGTTTTGATTTTTACAAAAGAATGTATCTTGTTGAGAAAATAGTGAGTATAGTTGATGATTGCTAAATCAAATTCAAAGAATGTAACATATTATTTATGAATTTATATATCTCTCGGGTATTACCTACCCGTTAAAAAAAATTTCACAATTAATATTTTGTACAAAAGAATTTTATTACAGTCTTTATGAAAATATGTATATTTTCTTCAGATGTAACATAGATTTAATGAGTTAATATCATATTAAGCTCATTTAATTTTTTAGTTAGAACTAGAAATGAATAATCTCTAAAACTTTAGAAATTTCGTAATCTTCGTGGATTATCACTTCAACTTAAATGAAATTATGAATCAATACTTCATTATTCATTTTTATTGATATTTACTCAGTGAATGATGTTGGTGTTGGTGAGATTCTTGCGAACTTCGCAAGGTACGAATGATGTTTCTAGGAAGTTTCGAGTACATCGAGAATGAAAGTGTAAAATCAAACATATATTTGAGTAATACACTTGATTTATTATGAAATGGAATTCATTGAATTGAAGTAGAGATCGTAGTTAACGGTGGTTAAGTTGTTATCGAAAGATGTATATTATAGCTTATTAGTAACATGAATTATCAAGTAGTATCTACCAGTTAAAATTCACATGTAATAGCTTAGTACGAAAAGATATATTATGGTTTCCTAAATTTATATGTTTAAATATTATATAAATTCTTGGAGATAATGAGTTAATACTCCATAACTCGTTATTTCAATATATCTATTGGTGATGGTGTGGTCAATATCATTGGTGGTTATGTAACTGGTGGAGTTTGTAGTGTTATTGATGTTGCTGGCGTTGGTAATACTGATGGTGACGATGGTGGTACTGATGGTGCCGATGATGCTGATGGTACTGTTGATGTTGTTGGTAAAATAAATCTTGCTTGTAAATCGTGCACTATTCCGGTCAGAGTTTCTACTATTCCTACTATCATTTTGGTCCACTTATCTGATTTATGGTTAAGGCTGGAATAGATAATCTCTAAGACTTTAGAGACTACATAATCGTCGCAAGATGTTTCTCCAATAAATTACTAATCAACACTTCATCGTTTGTTGTTGTTGGTATTCCTTGGTATCTATAGGGCGTATGACGTTCATGCTCGTAGGACAGATTGTGAAGTTGAGGTTTACGACGCGGTTGTGGTTGGGGTAGTAATGGTACTGTTGGCGTTGATTGAAATGTCCCGTTCATATTGATTATAAACGTTCCATATTAATTGATTTCGTTGCGAGGTTTTGACCTCTATATGAGATGTTTTTCAAAGGCTGCATTCGTTTTTAAAACAAACCATAACTTTTAAAATAATACAACGATTATCAAATAATAATAATCTAAAATATAGCGTTTTCACACGACCATTATATAATGGTTTACAATAATATTACATATCAATATATGCCTTCGAATGCAGTTTTTAAACAATATTATACAAGCATGGACTCCAAATCTTGTCCTTAATTTAGTTGTAACGACCCGGATTTTTCCGATCATTTTATACCTATGAGATTAATATTTACATAAATTAAACCTTACCAACATGATAAGCAATCCAAATTGTTGAGACTTGTGTTTTTGAAAAGAGTTTTACACAACGTTTGACCGTCCAATTTGACCGATGATATCACGAACTATATAACATACGATAATTATACGTTTGTGTATATATATGTATTTATATATATTTAACATGATTTAAGGATGGTTTAACATCTCATTGTGTACTAATGACAATGAGTTATAAGTATATTTTGAAATTACTAACTTAAGTTTTCAAAACGATAACTATACGTAACGTTCTTTGACTTAAAACTTATAATGTTTATACATGTATCGTATAGATATGTATTTAATCACTTTTAAAGGGCTTTTATACATAAAATAATATAAGTATATTTACAAAAGATAGCTATATTTGAATCCTCATTCTGTTTCCTCAAGATTTCTATACGTATATCTAGGGTATATGTACCCGTATCATACCCAGCTTCTATACGTATTTACTATTGGTATATACACATCAAATCAACATCCTAATCAACATTATTACTGCCCTAGATATGAGGTAACTAGGATTTGTCAAGTAGCATGAATTATTAGTAAGAAAACAAAATTAGGAATCTTTTTCTTTCTTTATAAACTAAAAACGTTTTTATGAATGAACACCATTTCTTCACTCCATTTTCTCATACCTTGTGATGACCCGGAAATTTCGACTAAATTTAAACTTAATCTTAAATGATTAATGACTTCGACACGATAAGCAAAGCCTATGAAGTTGAATCTCAAAATTTTGAACTATTCAATTACCCTTCGGTTGTTCTCAACGATTCGCGAACCATTATATGTAAACAGATACATATATATACTATAACTTGAAAACGTAACAAAGTTTTAATTGCATGATACCGTACATTAAACTTATTGGTTTATATATCTATTTGAATATATATGATTTCAAGTTATTTAGTAAACGATAGTAACATTCGATTATTGATTCGATTGATATTTAGATAAGTTAACTAAAACGTTTAAGATGAACAAGTAAAATACTAATTTGCTACAGTATTTTCAAATTGCTACAGTACCCAAAATGCTACAGTGTTTTCAAAAATCACTATTTGCTACAGTGAAATTGACTTTGCTACAGTGAATTGCTACAGTAAAAAATGAAAATGAAAATGTATATATTATATATATATATTCACAAATAGCGAGACGATGATTTATAGAAGTAAATGACCAAAACATTTGAAAGTTTAAGATATACTATGAGTGGTATAGTTTATGGATAATTTAAGACTATATTTTGACAAAGGTACGTGACACGAAACGTAAAATGCAAGTTTTCTAAAGGTACGAAAGGACATTCGAAAAACTGGAACCGGGACATAAGTCGAGTGATGACGTACGACTTATCGGAACAAAAATTACAAGTCAACTATGCACGTGAATTTAATATAATATATAATTAATTATTTAAATTATATATATTATATTAATATTTTATCATGTCGACAAACAAATGGACAAATGATTCTGAGCTGGAAATTGAGGTCATGCGATCGCATGGCCATCATGCCCAAAATCCATGCGATCGCATGAGGCAAAATTTCAGGCCAAGTGCTATAAATTCTCGAGTTTTGGCTAGATAAATCACACACACATATATATTATTTTTACTCCGTATTTATTTATTTTATTATTATTATTATTATTATTATTATTATTATTATTATTAATAATAATAAGATTATTATTAATCTTATTATTTTTATTATTAGTGTTATTATTTTTGCGATACAAAAATAATAATGTACATAAAATATTACGACGGAGTGCTGTCCAAGTAATTTTTCAAAACGAGTTTCCGAGAAAGCTAGAGCTAAGGAAAATATGGGTTATTGCCAAGGAGGTTATGGGTAATATTCGGGGATATTTTTGTGAATCAAACCTCGTGCTTATTATCTCCAATGCGTCTACGTGCTTTCCTGCAATATTGTATATCAATATTAAACAGTGAGTTCATATGATCCCTTTTACCCTTTACATTTTTGGGCTGAGAATACATGCAAATGCTTTAATAACTGTTTTACAATAATTATAAAGTGTGAGTTTCATTGCTCCCTTTTTATTTGCTTTTGCAATCTATATTTTTGAGCTGAGAATACATGCACTTTATTTTAAACGCAATGGATACAAGTACATACTAAATTCTACACCGAGTTTGAACCGAAAATCCCTTAGCTTTGGTAACTAGTAACTGCCAGTTATAATAACTGGTGGGCGCGAGTAGTAGTATATGGATCCATAGGGCTTGATATCCCCGTCCGAGCTAGAGCACTAGCCTTTTAACGGATGTATGCTATTTGAGAAGCGTACACATTGGTTTACGTGTATTATTAAGATGATTATACAAAGGGTACAAATTATATATACGTTAAGTTTAGTTACCAGGGTGCTCAATTTCGTAGAATATTTTGATAAACGTTTCGGATGAAATAACTGAAATCTTGTGATCCATCTTTTATGTAAAACCTATTAATAAACGTTTCGGATGAAACAACTGGAACATTATGGTTTACTTTTATATACAGATGATGTGAAACATTAACTCACAAACCTGATAAATGTTTTGGATAAAACAACTGAACTTTTGTAATCCACATTGATATACGGATTATGTGTAATATTAAAACTATGAACTCACCAACCTTTGTGTTGATACTTGTTAGCATGTTTATTCTCAGGTTTCTAGAAGTCTTCCGCTGTTTGCTTATATGATAGACAAGCTATGTGCATGGAGTCTTACATGGCATATTTTTCAAGAAAACGTTGCATTCACCAAATCATCACCATGTATCTTATTTTGACTGCATTGTCAACGGAAGTACTGTTGTAAACTATTATTTACAGTGATTGTCTATATGTAGAAATCATCAGATGTCGAAAACCTTTGATTTAAATATTCATATTTGGTTTGCCTTTTCAAAAGAATGCAATGTTTATAAAACGTATCATATAGAGGTCAAATACCTCGCAATGAAATCGATGAATGACGTGTTTGTCCATATGGATTTGGAGCGATCGTCACATACCTACACCCTCATTTCTCTCTAAAAATACTCCTAACTTCATACTTGATCATCTCCAAGCATTTTTCCCATCATTTAGCTTCAATTACAAGCCTTAAACACCATAAGAAAACTCTTTCAAGAACATATCAAAATAACCACCCATTTGAAGAAGTATACTTCCAACCTTTTGATCTAACTCCACCACTCTTTGATTCCAAGATTTTTTCTTGTCTCTTACAGTAACTTTGTCCAAGTAACTTGAGGTAGTAACCTTGTTCATAATTTTATTCGATTCATATTTATATAGCTATCTTATTTTATGTTGTAAAATTTTAACAACAAGAACATAGTTTGAATGATTTCAAACTTGTTTATAAACTAAATAGATCCTTCTAACTTAACTTTTAAAACACTTCAAGACCTGTAATATATTATAATGATATGCTAACTTAACAAGATATAACTTGGTTTTACAAAGAACATCTTAAAAACTGAATCTACATCGTCGGAGTGCAACCGGGGGCTGTTTTGGGTTGGATAATTAAAAACCATCTTGAACTTTGAATTGGAAGTTCATGTTATGGAAAAATGATATTTATTATGAATATGTTAACACATAAAAATTTCATGGTTTAACTCAAAGTGTAAGTATTTTTAGAAAAATGATCATTAAATGTTGTTTTTATGATGGAAAATGATCACTTTCATAAGTTTCATCAAAGTTTGACCTATAACCTGTGATTTCGAATACAAACTAAGGTATTTTCAGTTCATATTCTTAAAATTTGACTCGATCCAAGGAAGTGGCAAGTTGAACCAACAAAAACGGAGTTATAATGAAGAAACTACGACTAAAACAAGATTGGGTATCCGAAGCTAGTTTAGCTACGAAAATATTTAGAGAAAAAGTAAATTAATCATATCTTTTCTAATTAATATAATATTATATATATATAATTACTTATGATTTGATTTTATATATTTCAGGACCACCCGTAAACAACACGAGAAGATTAATCATAAGACCTCATGATTGTACGCAACACGTCATTTGACAACACGGTACTTTATGTACGCAACACGTCATTTGACAACATGGTACCATGGGTCGAGATTAATTCTGATCAATACGAATACGATGGGGTCTTTATTTATTTTATTGAGCAACTAATTGTGGACCACTAACATCGGACTGCTAACTACGGACTAAGAAAACATTAAAAGTACTATAAGTATATATATATATATATATATATATATATATATATATATATATATATATATATATATATATATATATATATATATATATATATATATATATATGTGTGTGTGTGTGTGTGTGTGTGTGTGTGTGTGTAACGATTACTTGAAAAGAAAATATGTTGATATATTATATATATGGTTAGGTTCGTGATATCTATCGAAGACCAAGTCGTGTTAAATACCTTCAAGGCAAAAGTGAGTTTCATTACTCCCTTTTTATATATATTTTTGGGCTGAGAATACATGCACTGTTTTATAACTGTTTTACGAAATGGACACAAGTACTAAAAACATATTCTACGTTGAGTTGTACCACTTTGCATATTTTTCCCTAATAGCTTGGTAACTACCATTTACATGCGGTATTGTAAACGCGAATCCTGTTGATAAATCTATCGGGCCTGACAACCCCAACCGGACTGGACGACCAGTATTCAACGGTTGCACAGTACTTCGTTTTCAGTGACTACACTTGGTACAGTGTAGTGAGATTTCATAATAAAGGGAATATGCGACGTTGATTAAATGTTAAGTATGGTTACCAAGTGCTCAACCACTTAGAATATTTTTATTTAAACGTTTATGTATATGAAATCTTGTGGTCTATTACTATTACGGAAATGATTGATTATGATAAACTAATGAACTCACCAACCTTTTGGTTGACACTTTAAAGCATGTTTATTCTCAGATATTAAAGAAATCTTCCGCTTAGCTCATTTTAAGGATATTACTTGGAGTCATTCATGACCTACTCTGAAAGATGTTGCATTCGAGTCGTTGAGTTCATCAAGATTAATATTAAGTCAATTATAGTTGGATGTAATATGAAATGGTATGCATGCCGTCAATTTTTGATGTAAAGAAAGTTTGTCTTTTAAAAACGAATGCAATGTTTGTAAAATGTATCATATAGAGGTCAAATACCTCGCGATGTAATCAACTATTGTGAATCGTTTATAATGTATATGAACGGGTCCTTTCATTAGTATGTAACAGCGGAAGCTCTTAACAATCACCTGAGAATAAACATGCTTAAAACGTCAACAAAAAATGTTGGTGAGTTATAGGTTTAACCTATATATTTATCAAATTGCAATAATAGACCACAAGATTTCATTTCTCATAAATACACATCTCATATCAGGCATTTCGCAAACTGCATATAGATAAAAATCATTCATATGGTGAACACCTAGTAACTGACCTTAACAAGATGCATATAGAATATCCCCATCATTCCGGGACTCCCTTCGGACATGATAAATTCGAAGTACTAAAGCATCCGGTACTTTGGATGGGGCTTGTTGGGCCCAATAGATCTATCTTTAGGATTCGCGTCAATTAGGGTGTCTGTTCCCTAATTCTTAGATTACCAGACTAAAAAGGGGCATATTCGGTTTAATAATTCAACCATAGAATGTAGTTTCACGTATTTGTGTCTATTTTGTAAAACATTTATAAAACTACATGTATTCTCATCCCAAAAATATTAGATTTAAAAAGTGGGACTATAACTCACTTTCACAGATTTTTACTTCGTCGGGAAGTAAGACTTGACCACTGCTCGATTCACGAACCTATAACAAATATGTACATATATATCAATTTATGATCGAAATATATTCACAACATTTTTTATTACGTTTTTATGATTTAAGTTTGTTAAGTTAGCAGTCCTCGTTAGTAACCTACAACTAGTTGTCCACAGTTAGATGTACATAAATAAATCAATATATATATATATCTTGAATCAATCCACGACCCAGTGTATACAAGTCTCAGGCTAGATCACAACTCAAAGTATATATATTTTTGGAATCAACCTCAACCCTGTATAGCTAACTCAAACATTACTGCATATAGAGTGTCTATAGTTGTTCCAAATAATATATATAGATGGGTCGATATGATATGTCAAAACATTGTATACGTGTCTATGGTATCCCAAGATTATATAATATGTATAATACAATATAAATTAGTTAGGATATGTTTAGTCTAGATTTGTTACAAAATTTTCGTAGCTAAAACTAGCAAGTTTATCCAATTTTGTTTTACCCGTCATTTCTTCGTTTCAAATCCGTTTTGAGTGATTCAAGTTGCTATGGTTTTATAATGAACTGAAATTTATGAAACTAAATAGAAAAAGTATAAGTTTATAGTCAGAAATACAGGTTACAAGTCATTTTTTAAAGAGGTAGTCATTTCCTTTGAAAGAACGACATCTTGATGACTATTTTGAAAAACATACTTCCACTTTGAGTTTAACCATGATTTTTGGATATAGTTTCATGTTCATAAGAAAAATAATTTTCCCAGAAGAACAACTTTTAAATCAAAGTTTATCATAGTTTTTAATTATCAAACCCAAAACAGCCCGCGGTGTTACTACAACGGCGTATGTCCGGTTTTACGGTGTTTTTCGTGTTTCCAGGTTTTAAATCATTAAGTTAGCATATCATATAGGTATAGAACATGTGTGTAGTTGATTTTAAAACTCAAGTTAGAAGGATTAACTTTATTTGCCAACAAGTTTATAATTAACTAAACTATGTTCTAGTGATTACAAGTTTAAATCTTCGAATAAGATAGTTATATATATATGAATCGAATGATATTATGAACGTCATTACTACCTCAAGTTTAGTAGGTAAACCTACTGGAAGTAACAAAAATTGATCTAGCTTCAAAGGATTCTTGGATGGCTTGAAAGTTCTTGAAGTAGAATCATGACACGAAAACAAGTTCAAGTAAGATTTCCACTCGAAATAAAATAGTTATAGTTATAGAAATTGAATCAAAGTTTGAATATGAGTATTACCTTGTATTAGAAAGATATCTTACTGTAAATAAAAAAGATTTCTTGAGCTTAGATGATTACTTGGATTGGATTAGAAAGCTTGGAAGTGATCTTGCAAACTTGATAGTATTCTTGATTTTATGAAACTAGAACTTATAGAATTTATGAAGAACACTTAGAACTTGAAGATAAAACTTGAGAGAGATCAATTAGATGAAGAAAATTGAAGAATGAAAGTGTTTGTAGGTATTTTTGGTCGTTGGTATATGGATTAGATATAAAGGATGTGTAAGTTTGTTTTCATGTAAATAATTCATGAATGATTTATAATATTTTTTGTAATTTTGTGAGATATTTCATGCAAGTTGCCAAATGATGGTTTCCACATGTTTAATGACTTACATGGGCTGCTAAGGAGCTGACGATTGAGTGTATATACCAATAGTATATACATCTAGAAGCTGTGTATTGTACGAGTACGAATACGGGTGCATACGAGTAGAATTGTTGATGAAAATGAATGAGGATGTAATTGTAAGCATTTTTGTTAAGTAGAAGTACTTTGATATATGTCATGAAGTCTTCCAAAAGTGTATTAATACATCTTAATACACTATATGTATATACATTTAACTGAGTGTTTAAGTCATCGTTAGTCGTTATATGTAAGTGTTGTTTCGGAACCTTTAAGTTAACGATCTTGTTAAATGTAATTGATCCATTGTTATTACACTTAAATGAGATGTTAAATTATTATGTTAACATGTTAACATGGTGTATTAATATATCTTAATATCATATAAATATGTGTAAAATACTATTACAACGATAATCGTTACATATATGTATTGTTTCGAAATCCTTAAGTTAGTAGTCTCATCTTACTCGTGTAGTTCATTGTTAATACGCTTAATGATATATGTAATTATCATTTCATGATGTTAAACATAGTGTATTAATATCTTAACATGATACATATGTATTTAGTAAGATGTTGTTGTAACGATAGCCGTTATATATATCGTTTCGCGTTTCTTAATTCACTACTTTCATTTTATGTATATAACTCATTGTTAATGTACTTGGTGAGATACTTACTCATCATAATATCATGTTAAATATATATATATATATATATATATATATATATATATATATATATATATATATATATATATATATATATATATATATATATATATATATATATATATATATATATATATATATATATATCATGTTGTTTTTATAAGTTTTAACGTTCGTGAATCGCCGGCCAACTTGGGTGGTCAATTGTCTACATGAAACTCATTTCAAATAATCAAGTCTTAACAAGTTTGATTGCTTAACCTGTTGGAAACATTTAATCATGCAAATATAGTTTTCATTTAATATATATAATCATGGAAAACTTCGGGTCATTACAGTACCTACCCGTTAAATAAATTTCGTCCCAAAATTTTAAGCTGTTGAAGGTGTTGACGAATCTTCTGGAAATAGGTACGGGTATTTCAGCTTCATTTGATCTTCACGCTCCTAGGTGAACTCGGGTCCCCTATGAGCATTCCATCGAACCTTGATGATCGGTATCTTATTTTTCTTGAGCCTTTTAACCTCACGATCCATTATCTCAACGGGTTCTTCAACGAATTCTAGTTTTTCGTCGATTTTAATTTCGTCTAAAGGAATAGTGAGATCTTCTTTAGCTAAGCACTTCTTCAGATTCGAGACGTGAAAGGTATTATGTACAATGGCGAGTTGTTGAGATAATTCAAGTCGGTAGGCTACTGGTCCGACACGATCTAAAATCTTGAATGGTCCAATGTATCTTGGATTTAGTTTCCCCCATTTACCAAATCGAACAACGCCTTTCCAAGGAGAAACCTTAAGCATGACCATCTCTCCAATTTCAAATTCTATATCTTTCCTTTTAAGGTCCGCGTAGCTCTTTTGTCAACTCTGAGCGGTTTTCAACCATTGTTGAATTTGGATGATCTTCTCTGTGATTTCTTGAATAATTTCTGGACCTGTAATCTGTCTATCCCCAATTTCACTCCAACAAATCGAAGACCTGCACTTTCTACCATAAAGTGCCTCGAATGGTTCCATCTCAATACTCGAATGATAACTGTTGTTGTAGGAAAATTCTGCTAATGGCAGATGTCGATCCCAGCTGTTTTCGAAATCGATAACACATGATCGTAGCATGTCTTCAAGGGTTTGTATCATCCTTTCACTTTGCCCATCAGTTTGTGGATGATAGGTAGTACTCATGTCTAGACGAGTTCCCAATGCTTGCTGTAATGTCTGCCAGAACCTTGAAACAAATCTGCCATCCCTATCAGAGATAATAGAGATTGGTATTCCATGTCTGGAGATAACTTCTTTCAAGTATAATCGCGCCAATTTCTCCATTTTGTCATCTTCTCTCATTGGCAGAAAATGTGCTGATTTGGTGAGACGATCGACTATTACCCAAATAGTATCATAACCACTTGCAGTCCTTTGCAATTTAGTAATGAAATCCATGGTAATGTTTTCCCATTTCCATTCCGGGATTTCAGGTTGTTGAAGTAGACCTGATGGTTTCTGATGTTCAGCTTTGACCTTAGAACACGTCAAACATTCTCCTACATATCTCGTAATATCGGCTTTCATACCCGGCCACCAAAAATATTTCTTGAGGTCCTTGTACATCTTTCCCGCTCCGGGATGTATTGAGTATCTGGTTTTATGTGCTTCCCCAAGTACCATTTCTCTCACATCTCCAAACTTTGGTACCCAAATTCTTTTAGCTCTATACCGGGTTTCGTCTTCTCAAATATTAAAGTGTTTCTCCGATCCTTTGGGTATTTCATTCTTCAAATTCCCTTCTTTTACAACTCCCTGTTGCGCCTCCTTTATTTGAGTAGTAAGGTTAGTACGAATAATTATATTCATAGCTTTTACCCGTATAGGTTCTCTGTCCTTTCTACTCAAGGCATCGGCTACCACATTCGCCTTCCCCGGGTGGTAACAAATCTCGAAATCATAATCATTCAATAACTCAATCCACCTACGCTGCCTCATGTTCAGTTGTTTCTGATTAAATATGTGTTGGAGACTTTTGTGATCGGTATATATAATACTTTTGACCCCATATAAGTAGTGCTTCCAAGTATTTAATGCAAAAATAACCGCGCCTAATTTCAAATCATGCGTCGTATAATTCTACTCGTGAATCTTCAATTGTCTAGATGCATAAGCAATTACCTTCGTTCGTTGCATTAATACACAACCGAGACCTTGCTTTGAAGCATCACAATATATCACAAAATCATCATTCCCTTCAGGCAATGATAATATAGGTGCCGTAGTTAACTTTTTCTTCAATAATTGAAACGCTTTTTCTTGTTCATCCTTCCATTTAATTTCTTCCATTTATGCGTTAATGCAGTCAAGGGTTTTGCTATTTTGGAAAAATCTTGGATGAATTTTCTGTAGTAACCAGCTAATCCTAAAAATTGGCGTATGTGTTTCGGAGTTTTCGGGGTTTCCCATTTTTCAACGGTTTCAATCTTTTCTATATCCACCTGAATACCTTCTTTATTCACTATGTGATCGAGGAATTGAACTTCTTCCAACCAAAATGCACACTTTGAAAACTTAGCGTACAGTTTTTCTTTCCTCAACAACTCTAGCACTTTTATCAAATGTTCTTCATGCTCTTGATCATTCTTTGAGTAGATAAGTATGTCATCGATGAAAACAATGACAAACTTGTCAAGATATGGTCCACACACTCGGTTCATAAGGTCCATGAACACAGCTGGTGCGTTAGTCAAACCAAATGGCATAACCATAAACTCGTAATGACCGTAACGCGTCCTAAAAGCTGTTTTCAGAATATCATCCTCCTTTACCCGCATTTGATGATATCCAGAACGTAAATCGATCTTCGAATAAACCGACGAGCCTTGTAGTTGGTCAAATAAGTCGTCGATTCTCGGTAGTGGATAACGGTTCTTGATGGTAAGTTTGTTCAACTCTCGGTAGTCGATACACAACCTGAATGTACCATCCTTCTTTTTGACAAACAAAACAGGAGCTCCCCATGGTGATGTGCTTGGTCGAATGAAATCACGCTCTAAAATTTCTTGTAATTAGCTTTGGAGTTCCTTCATTTTGCTGGGTGCGAGTTTGTATGGAGCACGAGCTATTGGTGCAGCTCCTGGTACAAGATCTATTTGAAATTCAACGGATCGGTGTGGAGGTAGTCCTGGTAATTCTTTCAGAAATACATCGGGAAATTCTTTTGCGATGGGAACATCATTGATGTTCTTTTCTTCGGTTTGTACTTTCTCAACATGTGCTAAAACAACATAGCAACCTTTTCTTATTAGGTTTTGCACCTTCAAATTACTAATAAGATTTAGCTTCGCATTGCTCTTTTCTCCGTACACCATTAAGGGTTTTCCTTTTCCCCGTACAATGCGAATTGCATTTTTATAACATACGATCTTTGTTTTCTTCTTTTTCAACCAGTCCATGCCAATTATCACATCAAAACTTCCTAACTCTACTGGTATCAAATCAATCTTAAATGTTTCACTAACCAGCTTAATTTCTCGATTCTGGCATATATTATCTACTGTAATTAATTTACCGTTTGCTAATTCGAGTAAAAATTTATTATCCAAAGGCTTCAGTGGACAACTTAATTTAGCACAAAAATCTCTACTCATATAGCTTCTATCCGCACCCGAATCAAATAAAACATAAGCAGATGTATTGTCAATAAGAAACGTACCCGTAACAAGCTCCGGGTCTTCCTGTGCTTCTGCCGCATTAATATTGAAAACTCTTCTGCGGCCTTGGCCATTAGTATTCCCTTGGTTTGGGCAATTTCTAATAATGTGGCCCGGTTTTCCACATTTATAACAAACTACGTCGGCATTATTTGTTCCGACATTATTTGTTTCTTTATTTTTGTTGTTCTTTGGTCCGTAAACATCACATTTTGTCGTGCCATAACCACTTCTCTTACACTTGGTGCAAAATGTTGTGCAGAACACATTCGGATGGTACTCTGCACACCTGAAGCATGGTTGTTTCTGTTGTTTGTTGTTATTGAAATAGTTGTTGTTGCGATTGTTATTATTGTTGGGACGGTGGTTGTAATGGTTATTGTTGTTGAGATGGTTGTTGTTGTGGTTGTTGTTGTTGCGGTTGTTGTTGCGAAATTTGGTGCGATTGAAGTTGTGATTGCTGTGTTGATTGTTAAAATTGTGACCCTTGTCACTGGTTTCTTCCCACTTTCTCTTGATTTGTTACGTGTTGGCTTCTTCAGCCGCCTGCTCTTTAATTCTTTCCTCAATCTGATTTATGAGTTTATGAGCCATTCGACTCGCTTTTGTATAGAGACGGGCTCGTGTGAACTTATACCTTCTTGGATCCTTTCTGGTAACCCTTTTACAAATGCGTCGATTTTCTCCTCTTTATCTTCGAACGCTCTTGGGCACAATAAACATAACTCCATGAATCTTCGTTCGCATGTGGTAATATCAAATCCTTGTGTTCGTAATCCCTTAAGCTCTACTTTGAGCTTATTGACCTCATTTCTGGGACGATACTGCACAGTCATCAGATGTTTGAATGCTGACCACGGTAGTGCGTATGCAGCATCTTGTCCCACATGTTCTAGATAGGTATTCCACCATGTTAACGCAGTACCTGTGAAGGTATGCGTAGCGTACTTTACTTTCTCTTCTTCAGTACACTTACTTATGGCAAACACCGATTCAACATTTTCGGTCCACCATTTCAATCCGATTGGACCCTCGGTTCCATCAATTCCAGAGGTTTACAGGCAATGAATTCTTTGTAGGAACATCCTATACAATTTCTTGTGGCGTTATTTGCATTGCTAGATTCAGAGTTATTGTTGTTGTTTTGCATTGCAGCCTGTACTGCCGCTATGTTTGCTGCAAGGAAAACACGAAAGTCTTCCTCGCTCATGTTCAAATTCTGACGAGTCGTCGGTGCCATTTTCCTTCAAAAATAGCCCAAAAGAATTAAGTTAATCATATAGAATATTAAGAGTAGTCAATAGTATTTCGTAGCATAATATGAACTCATTTATAAAAGCTTTTTCTTCATATTAGCTTTTTATAGTTTTAATTCGGGTACTACCTACCCGTTAAGTTCATACTTAGTAGCTAATATACAATTCAACTACTACAATTCTATATGAAAAACTGATTATAATAATATTTCGCGTTCAAACTATTATACAATATTTTACAAACTTACAATACCGCTATTATACATATAGCATGAAATATAGCACACAATAACTTTGATACAAAACAGTTGTGACAACAATCCTAGTTAATACGCAAGTCTTTCAGCAAAGGCAATAAAAACACGTAATTCATAAGTCCAGAAACAAGTCATGCATTCTGGTTTTACTGAGACTACTTCCCATCCTTGGTCTTGTGGAACATAACCGTTGTGACCGTTGACAAGACAGCATGTTGTAACGTCATTGATAGTTAAAGCTAAGGGGTATATAATACTATTAAATTTTACAAGGAAATACTATTAAATACGATACAATTTTACACAAGATATTTATTTATTTATTGAATGGATATACTTAAACCTTGCTACAACACTTATAGGCAGTGTACCTAATCGTACAGTAGTGTAGTTTTTAGTAAGTCCGGTTCGTTCCACAGGGAATCTTTTAATCAAAGCTTAACGCTATATTAGTTTAATTTATAAAAATACGAATATATATATAAGTAATATTATTATTTTAAAGGGGGGTTTTTTACCGTTTAATGACCGGTTTGTCGATTTTAAAACTTTAGTCGCAGTTAAAACCAAATGTAAAATATTAAATAAATAAAAGACTTAATTTAAAGCGTAAAGTAAATAACGATAATGAAATTGCGATAAATAAAAGTGCGATAAAATAAACTTGTGATAATTAAAAAGTACGATAATTAAAAGTGCAATTAAATAAAATAACAAAAAATAAAAGTGCGATAATTAGAAGTGCAATTAAATATAAAATAAAGGAAATTAAATATGAAATAAAAGAATTATGCTTATTTAAACTTCCGTAATCATGATGTTTGACGTGTTGATTTTAGTTTTATACCCATGGGTTAATTGTCCTTTGTCCTGGATTATTTAATATGTCCGTCTGGTTTTTGTCCATAACAGTCCATCAGTCATAAATATAAAGTGCGAGTGTCCTCGTCAAATTATCCTTATACCTGAAGTTAAATATTCCAACTAATTGGGGACTTAAACTGTAACAAGATTTTAATACTTTGTTTAATAATTACACCAGGATGTCGACTGAGTGTAACCCAAGGTTTTAATACTTTGTTATCAATTATGCCAAGTGTCCTTGTACATAATTTCACCCCTGTTTTAATAATTCTAGTGGCTATTAATCCATTCCCGTGTCCGGTTAAATGAACGATTATTCGTACATATAAATACCCCGCCCATCGTGTCCGATCGAGTGTAAATGGTTATTTATAGGGACACCCAATTGTAAATCTTTATATTAATATTAACAAACTATCATTTAGTTAAACAAATATAAAGCCCATTAATAGCCCATAGTCTAATTTCCACAAGTGTCGTTCTTTTGTCCAAACTCCAATTATGGTACAAAGCCCAATTACCCAATTTTAATATTTTTAGCCCAACATCATGATTACTTCGGATTAAATAAGCATAATAATAACTTAGCTACGAGACATTAAATTAAAAAGGTTGAACATAACTTACAATGATTAAAAATAGCGTAGCGTTACACGGACAGAATTTTGACTTACACCCTTACAACATTCGCTGACACACCCTTATTATTATAAATTAAAATTAAAATTATAATATAAATATAAATATTATACGTTGAATGAGGAGAAGAAAAAGATATGTTTTATGTTACACCAAAGCTCGATTTTTATAGGCATGTGGGCTGGAACTGTGCACCATGCGATCGCATGGATTTATGCCTTCCAGGCCATGCGATCGCATGGCCAGCTGGGGAGACTCACATGCCTTTGTTTTTTCTGCCGACGGTTTTTAATAATATAATATATAATATATAAATAGTTATAAGAATTATTTAAATATTATATTATATTTATGTGCATAGTTGACTTGTAATTTTTAGTCCGTTGCGTCAAGCGTTGAGAGTTGACTCTGGTCCCGGTTCCGAATTTTCGAACGTCCTTGCGTACAATTTAATATCTTGTACTTTGCGTTTTGAATCTTGTACTCTTGTAATTTTGAGACGTTTCTTATCAATAATTGGAACCTCTTTGATTGTCTTTTGTACTTTTGAGCTTTTTGGTCATTTGCGTCTTCAATTCGTCGAATCTGCCTTTTGTCTTCACCTTTTATTATTTAAACGAATATCACTTGTAAACAGGACAATTGCAACTAAAAGCTTGTCTTTCTTAAAGAATAATACTATGAAATATATGTTCATTTTTAGCATTATCAAATATTCCCACACTTGAGCGTTGCTTGTCCTCAAGCAATATAGTCTTGAAATACTAGAATCACTTCTTTATTCTTCACACTTTGTACATCAGTGATTTCTTTACGGCGGTATAAACAATGGTAGTAACGATGTGGTTTACAGTCCCACATGACTATAAAATTTAGATCCATTAAGGAAATTGGATCTTTATGAAAACATTTGATCTTTTAAAAATTAAATCTAGCTTTTACCCTAGATAAGTTTTCCGAAATAACCCTTTACCGGTGTTTGCAAAATATTTTTGTGGGTTTGGTGGGTTTCGGATTTGAAAATTTTAGCTCAAAACTTGTGGTTTTGTGTCACCCACTTGCTAACCTTGTATTAGGAAAGTAACACGTCCAGTATACTTGCTCCGTATATTACCTTTCGGTAAACTACCGTCCGGTTGTAAAGGAAAGCGTTGAACAAGCAACTGTTAAGGCAATGTCCCCTGACATGCTTTTAATTATGGTCTATAACGTGTCGGACGCAATTACTATCCTTGGTAGGAGCAATAGTAAAGCTCACCCTTATGATTTTTTGGTCTGGCACAAGGTCCTGTCTTTGACCATGCTATGCATCCACCGTTCTTACGGTTGACACCCGATTTGGTTCAGGTGACCTAATGAATTCCAGGTGAATTCCTAGGATTTTACGTTCAAAGGTAATGAATGCATTGAAAATAGGGTTTTCAGAAAACAAATCGGTTTTAATTTGATCAAAATATTATCTCGTTCAAGCTCGAGTTTAGATATCATTGAATTCCATGAGTTTGTAATTCTCAATCTTTAAGGTCAATCTCTAGGATTGAGTAATATCAGTCTTAAAAGCTGATTTTTGATCTTTAAAGGAGATTATCCTTTCTGGGGATCTGATTCATTAGTCTTATCAAGCTAATTTGCACGGTGCGCCCCCATTGTACGAGATAAATCCTTCTCATGGTTAGGATAAATCTGACCACTTGGCGACCCTGTTTTATGCTGAGGTCCGTGGATTTCCTGCTGATTTTAGAGATGACTTTTCTAGATTTTTCATCAACCTACAGCTGGTCTGGACGACAACTTCATGACCTAAATCAAGAAGCGCATGTCTTTTTCGAAAGACTTTACTTCCTTTTAACGATGGAATTGATTCATCGTGTAGATCCATCTCTTCTTTTCTTTCATCGGGTAAAACAGTTTAGTTTAGTCCAAAGCAAAAGTATCTTCAATTATTTGTTACAGAAATATGTGACATATGTTTAAGATAACTTGGTAATTTTTCTCACACTTGACTTTTATTTTCCTTTTTATTGTCCTCTATTCCATATTAAATGAATTTTAACATTTTGGTTTGTTTCTCAATTTATGTCCTTTCTGAGGTAACAATAATTTCGGTGTTAACACCTAGTTTTATCGTTCACAAATATGTATAAACATGATTTTAAGTTCATTTAATTGAAAATTTTGAAACATTTTACTAGAATTGGGTAGTCAGTATATAAGACTAGGGATGTTCTTTATTATCAGAGAGCACTAGATTCTAATACAACTACTACGTTACTAGTATTTTTAATGGTAACCAAGTGTTTAAAAAAAAAAAAAATTTAAAAATCCGAAAGAATTTAACCCCTTCCCACACTTAAGATCTTGCAATGCCCTCATTTGCAAGAAATCAGTAACAATTTAAATTATTGAGGGTGATTAGTGTGAAAATGATTAAATTTTACCAAAGTTTCCAAACATATTGGCGTTTGTTTGCTGAATGATAAATGGTGCATATCATTTGTTCATTCCGTCTGTTGTTACATCACATTTATCTTGTCGTCAAAATTAGTAGCTTTTGCTGAACTTAATGCCAGTCTTTGAAAATGCGCTGTTTTACCCTGTTTTGTACAATTTACAATATACATACATACAAATATAAACATGCATGGCAATTTGAAATGGGACTTAATATCCCACTTTCAAATCCTAAATGTGAAATATTAGTACACAATAATAATAAAAATGATAAAGATTACATAAGTATATTCAATAACATAAGTTTAAACATGAATAAGTAAAAAGATAAAAACATAAAAAATCATATAAATAACCAAATGGAACCAAATCAGTCTGGATAGGGGTTCCAGTTCATCTCATCAGGTGGGTTCCATTGTTGGTTATAGGTGTTCTGATAGGCTTGGTTATAGTCATACCGGTTAAAGGGTGGTTGGATATCGGGGCTGTGTGGCGGAAAATGAGCAGGTCGAGTAGGTACATAGTTATTTGGTACCTGATATGATAGCTGGCTCATGATTTGGTGCTGATGAACTAACCAGCTATCGTGTTGGCGTCGCCTATAATCCTCGTATACTCGCTCGGAGTTCCACTGCTCATACATACTATGTCTGGCCGCGTTCGTCATTGCTTCCTCATCTATACGAACGTGGACGTCAAGAATAGCATCTCGAAAGACATCCCTAATGTCTTCCGCCTCCTCCATTTCCTCGTCTGAGCCTCTCTCTACCTGAGGATGAGATCCCTCATAGGGTACTGCCTGGTTACGTCTACTTTTCAATACCTTAGCACCCACATAAACTTTCAATCCTAAGGGCTCAACCTGTTCTCTACAAAACTGTAATGGACCCCCTTGGTTCCTATCAACACCTAAATACTCTCCAATGAGAGTAACAAAAATACCTCCGCCTATTATACTCCCGTCCTGCATTCCCTCTACCATTTTAGATAAATAAAAAGCAACACAGTAAGGGATATTGACAAAGCTTCTAGGATCCCGAATACACTTTAGGTAGAATAAATCATGTAAGGTAATTTTTTCTTTATTGTGACCTCTCTGTGTAATTGAGTTAGCCAAAAATCTATGAATAGTACGAAGCTCGGCTCTGTCAATATGTGTATGGGAGTGCCCTCCTGCTCGTGTAAAAACATCAAACTGGCGGCCTCAGGAATCGTTGGGAATTCTACTGGCGGCCTCATTGGGAATACTATGAATTCATCAACAAACTGTACCGGATCGTAATAAGGTATGTGCTGATCAGGCTGTTGTTGTGGTTCTTGTTGTGGTTCTTGTTCGTGTTGCATTTCTGGTTCTGGTTCTGGTGCTGGTGCTGGTCGTCTAGATGATGATGCTCCTGAACCTCCAGTATCGGCTTTCTGCAAAACACATTAAACACAAAATTTGTGCATCCAAATATGCATTAGTGTTAGCAAAATAACAACTTAAAACAATCACTATAACATGTTAAATCAAAATTAAACTTATACACATTTTCACAATTTTTCACAATTCTACACTTTTCAAATAAGCACATATGAAAATGTGTACAAAATTCATAAGCATTTAACTCAAATAACATGTCAAAATAGTCATTACTAATAATTAAACAAGTCTCAAATGGCAAATATATCAAATTAATCAAGTTCATGAATTTTGGACTTAAAAAGTCCACTTTAATCTCTAAAAATCATGTTTAGGATCAATGTTTGGATCATTTAACTATCTAAACATGTTACACTACTCAATTTAGCAATAATTCATGACAAAAATCGGCCATAACCTGTTTATATCAAAAAGCCCCAAATTGCTCAAGAACACAAACCCTAGATTTCTAAAAATTTTGAAATTTTTGGCTTCAAATCATGTTAAATAGCATCAATCTAGGTTATACATGCATAAAATACTAACAGTTTAACACTAATTACACTAGAAATTAACAAAATTGCATTAGGTAAAAAATTGGTAATTATCACAAAAACTAGGAATTTATAGAGTTTAGGGGTGTAATTTTTACCATTTTGCTGAAGAATGAGAATCTAGGCATGATTATAGCAAGAAAAATGACGAATTACGGTGAAAAATTGCGAATTTTAGAGGTGATTTTGGGGTTGGTTCGTATATGTGTGTGTGTTTTGTGTTGGGACAGAACCGCTGAGCTGCTTGTATCAGGCCTAAAATACAGGTTCATGCGATCGCATGGCTTCAAAGGCTTAACTCCATGCGATCGCATGGAGTCCCGGGTACAGTGTTCTCGGCTTTTTTTTTTATATAAAACCTTATAGTTTATAAAACTTATAATTAATTAAATTTTAAAAATTTATTTTCCTTTAGGAGTGAGGGTGTTTCGGATCGATGTCCTAGTCCGTCCCTAGACAAAATTTTAAAATTTGTCAATTCAAAGCGCGGTTTTAAAAGTAAAGATTTTTGGGTTTTTTAATGTTTTTGGCATACTTTAATTCAATAAGATTAAAAATAATGATAATAAAAGTCCTCGTCCAGCAATTTCGGTTCAACGACCTAGTCTTCAACTCACGACGAATTTTAAAAATCATATTTTTAACTTAGCGAAATAAAGTAAATTTTTGTTTTTAAATTCACACCAAACTTAATTAAAAATTCATATTATTAATTCACACCAAACTTATATTATATTTTTGTTTTTATACATACAAACTTATATTAAAAAGATTAATTTTTCAAATATTTACAAACTTAAATATATTGATTTTACAAAGTTCAAAATATTAATTTAATATTTATATATTAATTTTAAAAACATGGTAAAAAAATAAAATTAAAAATCTTTTTAGCTTTTATCCCACTTTAATCAATCAAATATTATCAAAAATATACGCCCCTCTTTTCGGTAAAGTAATTTCGGTTCCATGACCTAATTTAACTCATGACGAATTTTTGAAATATTTTGGGTTGATTGATTAAAGATATTTATACCTTAAGAATAAACGTTAAATTTCGCAGTGATGTAATAAATTTTTGTATGATATCAATAATTTCGGTCGCCAAACCTAATTTTATTCAATACCAATTTAATACTTTATAGCGAACAATTTAGCGTTTATTATCAAAAGGTTAAAAATGAAAATAAAAAAAAAATAAAAACTGTACAGACTTACCTGTGAGATAGTATTCTTAGTGATACGATCTATCCCATTCATAAGATAGTCGGTTTAATTGATTTTCCATAGCTACATAGGCGTAACCTCGAGCATTCAGTGTTTTTTCTTCTAAACATATGAACGGTCCGTCTCTGCATAAAGTAACAAATTCGGTATTTGAATAGGTTTGATTATTTGAACATTTACCTCCATGTGACCATTTTCCGCATTTGTGACATCTTTCTAGGTGTCGTGCTCTTCTTTTCGCTGCGGATTTTGATTTTCCTTTACCAAATTGTAACTTATTATCTTCACATCTGGATTCTTTTCTTACTCCGTCCAATCTTTCTCTGATTACTGATACTAGTTCACTCGGAAGTGTGTCATTATTACGTTTAGTGATCAAAGCGTGTAGCATTAGACCATGGTTTAGTTCACAGGCAGTCTTCATTTCGTAAAAACCTAAAAAAAATAAAAATTCAGAATGGGGAGAGAAGACTAGTTCTTTAGGGTCTGCTAGGGAAAGACCATTCGGGTTCCATTTTCGAGAACTACACGAAAACAGAAAATCTAACTCTAACAGAAATACATATTATCCTTTAAAGACTTGATTCTCCCCACACTTAGTTAGCTGTGGTATCGAAATTGTGATTAACTTCGTTGTCGACTTCCATCGGACTATCTATGTAGTGTTTAACTCTGTGACCATTAACCTTAAATTCAATTCCATTTGAATTTATTAACTCTACTGTTCCATATGGGAAAACTCTTTTGACTATGAATGGTCCAGACCATCTCGATTTCAATTTTCCAGGAAATAGCTTGAATCGTGAATTGAAAAGAAGAACTCTGTCTCCTTCTTTAAATTCTTTTGAACTTCTGATTCTTTTTTCATGCCATTTCTTCGTTCTTTCCTTATAGATTAACGAATTTTCGTATGCTTCATGTCTTAATTCTTCTAATTCGTTTAATTGACTTAATCGTAGACGTCCGGCTTCATGTAAATCAAGATTACATGTCTTCAAAGCCCAAAATGCTTTGTGTTCAATTTCTACTGGAAGATGACATGCTTTTCCGTAGACGAGTTTAAAAGGTGTGGTTCCAATTGGAGTTTTGTAGGCTGTTCTAAAAGCCCAGAGTGCATCCTCCAATTTAATGGACCATTCCTTCGGATTTGATCCTACAGTTTTCTCTAGAATACGTTTTAAAGCTCAGTTGGTATTTTCAACTTGTCCACTTGTTTGTGGATGATATACGGTGGAGATTTTATGAGTTACTCCATATCTTTTAAGAACTTTCTCAAGTTGATTATTACAGAAATGAGTTCCCCAATCACTTATTAAAGCTTTCGGTGTTCCAAACCTTGCAAAAAGACGTTTTAAAAAGTTGACTACAACTCGTGCATCGTTAGTTGGGAGAGCTTGTGCTTCTGCCCATTTAGATACGTAATCAATGGCGACGAGAATATAGAGATTATTATGAGATTTTGGAAATGGACCCATAAAGTCAATACCCCAAATGTCAAATACTTCACATACTTGAATGACATTTTGTGGCATTTCATCACGTTGACTTATTTTTCCGGTCCTTTGACAAGCATCACAGGATTTGCAAAGAAGGTGTGCGTCTTTGTAAATTATAGGCCAAGAGAATCCAGCATCATAAACTTTTCTTGCTGTTAGTTGAGGCCCATAGTGCCCTCCTGTTGGTCCTGTGTGACAATGGTTTAAAATTTTACTAGCTTCATCTCCGAATACACATCGACGTATTATTCCATCAGGACAACTTTTAAACAAATGTGGATCTTCCCAGAAATAGTGTTTTATATCACTGAAGAATTTCTTTCGTTTTTGGTACGATAATCCTTTTTCAAGGAATCCACATACTAAGTGGTTTGCATAGTCTGCAAACCATGGAATTTCAGTATAATCTATCTTCAATAGATATTCATCAGGAAAGTTGTCTTGAATGGCCGATTCATTTAGAACTTCTAATTCGGGATTTTCAAGACGAGAAAGATGATCAGCGGCGAGATTTTCTGCTCCTCTTTTATCTCGGATTTCAATATCGAACTCTTGTAAGAGTAAGATTCAACGGATTAATCATGGTTTGGCATCTTGTTTCAAAAATAGGTATCTAAGAGCAGAATGGTCGGTATAGACCACCGTTTTTGCTAGAATGAGATATGAACGAAATTTGTAAAAAGCAAAGACAATAGCAAGGAGTTCTTTTTCAGTAGTTGTATAGTTTGTTTGTGCTCCTTGTAACGTCTTACTAGCATAATATATAGGTTGAAATCGTTTTTCAATCCTTTGTCCTAAAACGGCTCCCATTGCAAAATCATTTGCATCGCACATTAGTTCAAACGGTAAATTCCAATTCGGTGTTATCATGATCGGTGCATTAGTGAGTTTCTCTTTAAGAATATTAAAAGATTTGATGCATTCATCTGAAAAGATGAATGGAGCATCCTTTTCTAGGAGTTTATTCATAGGAGTGGCAATTTTAGAAAAATCTTTTATGAAACGTCGGTAAAAACCGGCATGCCCTAGAAAACTCCTAACTCCTCTAACATTGGTGGGATGTGGAAGTTTAGCAATTACATCTACTTTAGCTTTATCCACTTCAATTCCTTCTTTTGAAATTTCATGTCCAAGAACGATGCCTTCTTTAACCATGAAATGGCATTTTTGCCAATTAAGAACTAGATTTGATTGTTCGCATCTAATAAGCATTCATTCCAGATTAACTAGACATGATTCAAATGTATCACCGAAGACTGAAAAGTCATCCATGAAAACTTCCATGCATTCTTCTATCATGTCATGAAAAATCGCCATCATGCACCTTTGAAAGGTTGCAGGGGCGTTGTAAAGTCCAAATGGCATGCGTTTGTAAGCAAAAATACCATAAGGGCACGTGAACGTGGTTTTCTCTTAATCTTCGGGTGCTATTGGAATTTGAAAATATCCGGAAAATCCATCAAGAAAACAATAGTAACTATTTCCGGCTAATCTTTCCAACATTTGATCAATAAAAGGTAAGGGAAAGTGATCTTTTCTGGTGACGTCATTTAATTTTCTATAATCAATACATACACGCCATCCTGTTACAGTCCTAGTAGGAATAAGCTCATTTTTTTCATTTGTAATGACAGTCATGCCACCCTTCTTAGGCACGCATTGAACTGGGCTTACCCATGGACTATCAGAGATTGGATAAATTAAACCTGCATCTAGCAGTTTAATAATTACTTTTTTAGCTACATCTTGCATATTCGGATTTATTCTTCGTTGGCGTTGCACATACGTTTTATGACCTTCTTCCATAAGGATTTTATGTGTGCAATACGAAGGACTTATTCCTTTAATATCATGAATCTTCCATGCAATGGCTGGTTTATGAGCTTTCAACACAGAAATGAGTTGTGATTTCTCATTTTCAGTAAGAGAAGACGATATTATTACAGGTAATTCAGATTCACCATGTAAATAAGCGTATTCCAAATGGTTTGGAAGTGGCTTTAACTCTAAATTCGGTGGTTCTTCTATCGATGATTTATATCGATATCTGTCTTCTTCTTTTAGCATTTCAATTTCTTCTGTTGTTGGTTCATATCCATTTGCTATTAGTGTAGCTAACATTTCAGCTTCATCAATTTGTTCAGTTCCTTCTCCTAAAGAACATTCTCCTGTTCCTTGTAATTCTGGAAATTCTTCTAACAATTCTGCATGTGAATCTATAGTTTGAATATAATAACATGTATCATCTACAGATTGCGGTTGTTGCATTGCTCTATCAACTGAAAAGGTAACACTCTCATCCTCTATACTTAGGGTCAATTTCTTACCGAACATGTCTATCATTGCTTTAGCCGTGTTTAAGAATGGTCTTCCTAATATGAGAGGAACTTGAGAATCTTCTTCCATGTCCAGAACAACAAAATCTACTGGAAATACTAAAGTACCAACTTTAACTAGCATGTTTTCCATTATCCCTCTAGGATATTTTATTGATCTATCGGCTAGTTGTATATTATTCTTGTTGGTTTCAATTCTTCAAGGTCTAGTTTAGTGTATAGTGAATACGGCATTAAATTTATACTAGCACCTAAGTCTGCCAATGCTTCTATTGAACTAAGACTACCCAGAAAACATGGAATTGTGAAACTTCCTGGATCAGATAGTTTTTCTGGTATCTTATTCAACAGCACTGCTGAACAATTAGCATTCATAGTAACGGCCGAGAGTTCTTTCATTTTCTTTCTATTTGAGATTAGATCTTTTAGAAATTTAGCATATCTAGGCATTCCTGAAATCACATCAATGAAAGGAAGATTTACATTTATCTGTTTAAACATATCCAAGAATTTGGATTGCTCGGCTTCAAGTTTCTCTTTTTTCATTTTACTCGGGTAAGGAAGTGGTGGTTGGTATGGTTTAACATAAGGTTTATCCTTAACTGTGTTATCTTCATTAACCTTTTCAACTACCGGTTCTTTTTCCTTATCTTGTTCAGGTTGTGGTTCTTGTGAAGTAGGAATAGCTTCAGCAGAAGTTACAGGTATTTCAAGTGGTTTAAGTGTTGTACCACTTCTTGTGGTAATGGCTTTAGCTGTTTCATTCCGGGGGTTAGCATTTGTATCACTAGGTAAACTTCCCGGTTTTCTTTCACCTATTAACCTTGCTAGGTTACTTACTTCTTGTTCCAAATTTTGAATAGAAGCTTGTTGATTTCTAAATGCTTGAGCATTTTGTTCATTGGTTTGTTTTTGAGATGTGAAAAACTGCGTTTAAGTTTCAACTAGCTTCGTCATCATATCTTCTAAATTCGGATTTTTATCATCGGTTTGTGGTGGTTTGTTTTGAAAATTAGGTCTTTGCTAATTGTAAGTATTGTTGGATACTTGTTGATTGTTAGGACCTTGTTGGTTGTTGTATGGAATATTTCGATTATAATTCTGGTTTTGATTGTAGATCGGTCTTGGCGGTTGATAATTATTCTGATAATTATTTCCAGGCCTTTAGTTTAGATATGAAACATTCTCTCTTTGTTCCATTGTTAATTCAATACTGAGACAATCTTTTGTCAAATGTGGTCCTCCACACTGCTCACAACTAATTCGTATTGAGTGGATATCTTTAGTCATCTTTTCCATTCGTCTCTCCACAGCATCTATCTTTGCGGAAATGGAATCTAAGTCATGGCTAGAATCGGCTCTAGCTGCTTTAGATGATCTAACGATATCTTTTTCTTGGTGCCACTCATGTGAGTGGGAAGCAGTGTTATCAATAATTTTATAAGCATCAGTTTCAGTTTTCTTCATAATGGAACCACCAGCTGCTATATCTATGTCTTTTCTTGTAGTGATGTCGCATCCTTGGTAGAATATTTGTACTATTTGACAGGTGTCTAAACCATGTTGCGAACATCCTCTTAATAACTTTCCAAATCTTGTCCACGCCTCATATAGAGTTTCATTCGGTTTCTGTGTGAACGTAACAATTTCTCCTTGAAGTCTTACGGCTTTAGATGCCGAAAAGAGTTGTTTAAGAAATTTTTCAACTAAAACGTCCCATGTATCGATCGCCCCTTCAGGTAACGATTCCAACCAATCTTTGGCTTCTCTCTTTAAAGTCCAGGGAAATAACATGAGATATATCTGTTCATCCTCCACTTCTCGGATTTTAAATAGTGTGCAGATCCTATTAAAGGTACGAAGATGTTCATTTGGATCTTCCTTCGGCGCACCACTGAATTGGCATTGATTAGTTACCATGTGTAGAATTTGTCCTTTGATTTCATAATCTGGTGCATTAATGTCTGGATGAGTAATTGCGTGACCTTGGCCAGTGCGTTTAGCTCTCATTCGGTCTTCCATACTTAAAGGTTCCAGATTCTCCATAATTGAATTTGTTGAATCGGAATCACTAGAGGATTCTGATTTAATGGTTCGTTCCTCAACAATCTCTGTTTGAATGATTGGTGGTTCCGGAGGAAAATTTAATGGTTCAGGATCTATGAATCGTCCCTGAATATTCTCCGGATTCTCAATTGTGAGGTCGGGTTCAAAAAATGGATTATCGGAAATTTGAACTGGAGTACTTGGTTGACTGGATGACGATTCTAAAGAAAAATCAACGGCGGTAATATTAGCTAGATGTCTTGATCTAGTTACAGGTGGTGAACGTACAAAAGGTGGTGAACGTCTTGCTCGGTGCATTCACTGAATATCCTATTAGTTTTTAAAAGGAAAGAAAAAATTATATAAGTTATCCAATTAATAGACTTTTCTGATTTTGCCCACGTTTCGAATAGCCAAAAGATGCAGCAGAGGGGCAGGATTCGTTTGGACTCAATATAATTGAGGACTATTTGGCTCCAATAACCCGGTCCACGTACAAATCCAACTATTACTACGAACCAGAAAATTTTGACGTCTATCAATTTAACCTCTTAAAATAAATTTTCGTAATTTTAAGAAATTTAGATAAGAAGTAGAATAAAAATCTATGTCCTAAAACTAGAATGGCGAGAAATAAGAAAGAAAAAGAGCGCGTCGAAAAAGGTCGAAAAAGAAAAGATCGAAAAAATAAGAAAGAAAAAGAGTGACTTATAAAACTTAAAAATACTTGACTAACCCAACCTTATTACTATCACTAACTTAAAATTATAATCGCAAATTGAGATTACTAATTGGAATGATAATTGATACATAGGTAAAAGGCGTCTAAAAATATTAAAGCTTACAAGTAAAACTGTATCCCAAATGGCAATATCTTAAAAAGGAACTAAAACTTAAAAAGGCGTCGCAAAATTCTAAAGCACTTAAATCTTAGTCTAAAGAAAAAGCACTTAAGGGATTTTACGGCAGAGCCTAAAAATCTAGAAATAAAAATAACTATGGCAAAAACTATGAATTAAAACTAAATACGAGCGAAAAATACAAAAGTTACGCTAAAACAATTAAAAAGGGACAAAATATAAAAATATACTAAAAGTTGTAAAAATTACAATTTTTATAAAAATATTATTTTTATATTAATTATTTTATAAAACTATTAATTTTAAAATTTAATTAAACTAATTTAACTAAAAATACAAATTAAATAAATAACACTAAATTAAATTATATAATATATAACCATAATTAGGGTTTAAATATAATAATAATAATTATAATTCGTAATTAATGCAGGCTGCAGTCAACTGTGGCGTGTCAGACTGGCTCATGCGATCGCATGAGTCCTAAGCTACCCGGCCATACGATCGCATGGGCTAGGGTTTCGGGCCACAGAGTGGGCTGCTACAGTACCGGAATCGAGTTTTAATATATTTTTTTTCTGTTTTAAATTTTCTGTTTTATATATTTATGTAATATATTTATATAAATTAAATAAAACTTATATTTTTATAAAATAAATATAAAGAAACTTTTATAGAACTTAAATATTTAACAAACTCTTAAAAATATTTATATTTTTGTTTTTCTTTTTATATTTTCGAATATATAAAAACGTATTTTTTACAAAAGTGTATTTTAATAAAAGTAAACAAAAAATAAAAATCTTTTTTTTTATAATAGCGTTGCGCTTCCGGCTTTTAAGCTAGATGTTCCCCGGCAGCGGCGCCAAAAATACTTGATAGTTAAAGCTAAGGGGTATATAATAATATTAAATACTATTTTACACAAGATATTTATTTATTTATTGAATGGATATACTTAAACCTTGCTACAACACTTATAGGCAGTGTACCTAATCGTACAGTAGTGTAGTTTTTAGTAAGTCCGGTTCGTTCCACAGGGAATCTTTTAATCAAAGCTTAACGCTATATTAGTTTAATTTATAAAAATACGAATATATATATATATAAGTAATATTATTATTTTAGAGAGGGGTTTTTTACCGTTTAATGACCGGTTTGTCGATTTTAAAACTTTAGTCGCAGTTAAAACCAAATGTAAAATATTAAATAAATAAAAGACTTAATTTAAAGCGTAAAGTAAATAACGATAATGAAATTGCGATAAATAAAAGTGCGATAAAATAAACTTGCGATAATTAAAAAGTACTATAATTAAAAGTGCAATTAAATAAAATAACAAAAAATAAAAGTGCGATAATTAGAAGTGCAATTAAATATTAAATAAAGGAAATTAAATATGAAATAAAAGAATTATGCTTATTTAAACTTCCGTAATCATGATGTTTGACGTGTTGATTTTAGTTTTATGCCCATGGGTTAATTGTCCTTTGTCCTGGATTATTTAATATGTCCGTCTGGTTTTTGTCCATAACAGTCCATCAGTCATAAATATAAAGTGCGAGTGTCCTCATCAAATTATCCTTATACCCGAAGTTAAATATTTCAACTAATTGGGGACTTAAACTGTAACAAGATTTTAATACTTTGTTTAATAATTACACCAGGATGTCGACTGAGTGTAACCCAAGATTTTAATACTTTGTTATCAATTATGCCAAGTGTCCTTGTACATAATTTCACCCCTGTTTTAATAATTCTAGTGGCTATTAATCCATTCCCGTGTCCGGTTAAATGAACGATTATTCGTACATATAAATACCCCGCCCATCGTGTCTGATCGAGTGTAAATGGTTATTTATAGGGATGCCCAATTGTAAATCTTTATATTAACACTAACAAACTATAATTTAGTTAAACAAATATAAAGCTCATTAATAGCCCATAGTCTAATTTCCACAAGTGTCGTTCTTTTGTCCAAACCCCAATTATGGTACAAAGTCCAATTACCCAATTTTAATATTTTTAGCCCAACATCATGATTACTTCGGATTAAATAAGCATAATAATAACTTAGCTACCAGACATTAAATTAAAAAGGTTGAACATAACTTACAATGATTAAAAATAGCGTAGCGTTATACGGACAGAATTTCGACTTACACCCTTACAACATTCGCTAACACACCCTTATTATTATAAATTAAAATTAAAATTAAAATTATAATATAAATATAAATATTATACGTTGAATGAGGAGAAGAAAAAGATATGTTTTGTGTTACACCAAAGCTCGATTTTTATAGGCATGTGGGCTAGAACTGTGCACCATGCGATCGCATGGATTTATGCTTTCTAGGCCATGCGATCGCATGGCCAGCTGCGGAGACTCACATGCCTTTGTTTTTTCTGCCGACGGTTTTTAATAATATAATATATAATATATATAAATAATTATAAGAATTATTTAAATATTATATTATATTTATGTGCATAGTTGACTTGTAATTTTTAGTCCGTTGCGTCGAGCGTTGAGAGTTGACTCTAGTCCCGGTTCCGGATTTTCGAACGTCCTTGCGTACAATTTAATATCTTGTACTTTGCGTTTTGAATCTTGTACTCTTGTAATTTTGAGACGTTTCTTATCAATAATTGGAACCTCTTTGATTGTCTTTTGTACTTTTGAGCTTTTTCGTCGTTTGCGTCTTCAATTCGTCGAATCTGCCTTTTGTCTTCACCTTTTATTATTTAAACGAATATCACTTGTAAATAGGACAATTGCAACTAAAAGCTTATCTTTCTTGAGGAATAATGCTATGAAATATATGTTCGTTTTTAGCATTATCAAATATTCCCACACTTGAGCGTTGCTTGTCCTCAAGCAATATAGTCTTGAAATACTAGAATCACTTCTTTATTCTTCACACTTTGTACATCAGTGATTTCTTTACGGCGGTATAAAAAATGGTAGTAACGATGTGGTTTACAGTCCCACATGACTATAAAATTTAGATCCATTAAGGAAATTGGATCTTTATGAAAACATTTGATCTTTTGAAAATTAAATCTAGCTTTTACCCTAGATAAGTTTTCCGGAATAACCCTTCACCGGTGTTTGCAAAATATTTTTGTGGGTTTGGTGGGTTTCAGATTTGAAAATTTTAGCTCAAAACTTGTGGTTTTGTGTCACCCACTTGCTAACCTTGTATTAGGAAAGTAACACGTCCAGTATACTTGCTCCGTATATTACCTTTCGGTAAACTACCGTCCGGTTGTAAAGGAAAGCGTTGAACAAGCAACTGTTAAGGCAATGTCCCCTGACATGCTTTTAATTATGGTCTATAACATGTCGGACGCAATTACTATCCTTGGTAGGAGCAATAGTAAAGCTCACCCTTATGATTTTTTGGTCTGGCACAAGGTCCTATCTTTGACCATGCTATGCAACCACCGTTCTTACGGTTGACACCCGATTTTGTTCAGGTGACCTAATGAATTCCAGGTGAATTCCTAGGATTTTACGTTCAAAGGTAATGAACGCATTGAAAATAGGGTTTTCAGAAAACAAATCGGTTTTAATTTGATCAAAATATTTTCTCGTTCAAGCTCGAGTTTAGATATCATTGAATTGCATGAGTTTGTAATTCTCAATCCTTAAGGTCAATCTCTAGGATTGAGTAATATCAGTCTTAAAAGCTGATTTTTGATCTTTAAAGGAGATTATCCTTTCTGGGGATCTGATTCATTAGTCTTATCAAGCTAATTTGCACGGTGCCCCCCCATTGTACGAGATAAATCCTTCTCATGGTTAGGATAAATCTGACCACTTGACGACCCTGTTTTATGCTGAGCGCGTGTCTTTTTCGAAAGACTTTACTTCCTTTTAACGATGGAATTGATTCATCGTGTAGATCCATCTCTTCTTTTCTTTCATCGGGTAAAACAGTTTAGTTTAGTCCAAAGCAAAAATATCTTTAATTATTTGTTACAGAAATATGTGACATATGTTTAAGATAACTTGGTAATTTTTCCCACACTTGGCTTTTATTTTCCTTTTTATTGTCCTCTATTCCATTTTAAATGAATTTTAACATTTTGGTTTGTTTCTCAATTTATGTCCTTTCTGAGGTAACAATAATTTCGGTGTAACACCTAGTTTTATCGTTCATAAATATGTATAAACATGATTTTGAGTTCATTTAATTGAAAATTTTGAAACATTTTACTAGAATTGGGTAGTCAGTATATAAGACTAGGGATGTTCTTTATTATCAGAGAGCACTAGATTCTAATACAACTACTACGTTACTAGTATTTTTAATGGTAACCAAGTGTTTAAAAAAAAAAATTTAAAAATCCGAAAGAATTTAACCCCTTCCCACACTTAAGATCTTGCAATGCCCTCATTTGCAAGAAATCAGTAACAATTTAAATTATTGAGGGTGATTAGTGTGAAAATGATTAAATTTTACCAAAGTTTCCAAACATATTGGCGTTTGTTTGCTGAATGATAAATGGTGCATATCATTTGTTCATTCCGTCTGTTGTTACATCACATTTATCTTGTCGTCAAAATTAGTAGCTTTTGCTGAACTTAATGCCAGTCTTTGAAAATGCGCTGTTTTACCCTGTTTTGTACAATTTACAATATACATACATACAAATATAAACATGCATGGCAATTTGAAATGGGACTTAATATCCCACTTTCAAATCCTAAATGTGAAATATTAGTACACAATAATAATAAAAATGATAAAGATTACATAAGTATATTCAATAACATAAGTTTAAACATGAATAAGTAAAAAGATAAAAACATAAAAAATCATATAAATAACCAAATGGAACCAAATCAGTCTGGATAGGGGTTCCAGTTCATCTCATCAGGTGGGTTCCATTGTTGGTTATAGGTGTTCTGATAGGCTTGGTTATAGTCATACCGGTTAAAGGGTGGTCGGATATCGGGGCTGTGTGGCGGAAAATGAGCAGGTCAAGTAGGTACATAGTTATTTGGTACCTGATATGATAGCTGGCTCATGATTTGGTGCTGATGAACTAACCAGCTATCGTGTTGGCGTCGCCTATAATCTTTGTATACTCGCTCGGAGTTCCACTGCTCATGCATACTATGTCTGGCCGCGTTTGTCATTGCTTCCTCATCTATACGAACGTGGAAGTCAAGAATAGCATCTCGAAAGACATCCCTAATGTCTTCCGCCTCCTCCATTTCCTCGTCTGAGCCTCTCTCTACCTGAGGATGAGATCCCTCATAGGGTACTGCCTGGTTACGTCTACTTTTCAATACCTTAGCACCCACATAAACTTTCAATCCTAAGGGCTCAACCTGTTCTCTACAAAACTGTAATGGACCCCCTTGGTTCCTATCAACACCTAAATACTCTCCAATGAGAGTAACAAAAATACCTCCTCCTATTATACTCCCGTCCTGCATTCCCTCTACCATTTTAGATAAATAAAAAGCAACACAGTAAGGGATATTGACAAAGCTTCTAGGATCCCGAATACACTTTAGGTAGAATAAATCATGTAAGGTAATTTTTTCTTTATTGTGACCTCTCTGTGTAATTGAGTTAGCCAAAAATCTATGAATAGTATGAAGCTCGGCTCTGTCAATATGTGTATAGGAGTGCCCTCCTGCTCGTGTAAAAACATCAAAATGTGACATACGCCTCCAAATGGCGTCAGCGTCAAAGTTACTATCTACCCTTTCACCATAATGAATCAAATTTGTACAATCGGGTAATAGTAACTCACCAGGAGTATATATCTGTAAGGCCCTGGCCATGTCCAGCATGGACATTCTGTACATCCTACCGCCAAGGATAAACCTAAGAAATCTTCTATCATTTATTCTAACTATATTTGTATCAAGTGATACAGTACTCATCAACTCAACACACCATTCCTTATATACAGGCCTACGAATGGTGAAAAGACGTTCCCAATCTGTAAAAGAAAAACTGCCATACCTTTGTACCAAAAGCTGTCTAACACGGTCAGCTAGATGGACCATTTTCAAAGGGGCCCAATCGATTACCCTTGGCACCTCTACATTTTTTGTTACCAATTTGAATTTGTTCCTTTGATATGTCTCGTAATCTCTCCATCTCCTATCAAATCTCAGATTAGGATGCAGAGTGTGCTCAGGAATCGTTGGGAATTCTACTGGTGGCCTCATTGGGAATACTATGAATTCATCAACAAACTGTACCGGATCGTAATAAGGTATGTGCTGATCAGGCTGTTGTTGTGGTTCTTGTTGTGGTTCTTGTTCGTGTTGCATTTCTGGTTCTAGTTCTGGTGCTGGTGCTGGTCGTCTAGATGATGATGCTCCTGAACCTCCAGTATCGGCTTTCTGCAAAACACATTAAACACAAAATTTGTGCATCCAAATATGCATTAGTGTTAGCAAAATAGCAACTTAAAACAATCACTATAACATGTTAAATCAAAATTAAACTTATACACATTTTCACAATTTTTCACAATTCTACACTTTTCAAATAAGCACATATGAAAATGTATACAAAATTCACAAGTATTTAACTCAAATAACATGTCAAAATAGTCATTACTAATAATTAAACAAGTCTCAAATAGCAAATATATCAAATTAATCAAGTTCATGAATTTTGGACTTAAAAAGTCCACTTTAATCTCTAAAAATCATGTTTAGGATCAATGTTTGGATCATTTAACTATCTAAACATGTTACACTACTCAATTTAGCAATAATTCATGACAAAAATCGGCCATAACCTGTTTATATCAAAAAGCCTCAAATTGCTCAAGAACACAAACCCTAGATTTCTAAAAATTTTGAAGTTTTTGGCTTCATATCATGTTAAATAGCATCAATCTAGGTTATACATGCATAAAATACTAACAATTTAACACTAATTACACTAGAAATTAACAAAATTGCATTAGGTAAAAAATTGGTAATTATCACAAAAACTAGGAATTTATAGAGTTTAGGGGTGTAATTTTTACCATTTTGCTGAAAAATGAGAATCTAGGCATGATTATAGCAAGAAAAATGACGAATTACGGTGGAAAATTGCGAATTTTAGAGGTGATTTTGGGGTTGGTTCGTATATGTGTGTGTGTTTTATGTTGGGACAGAATCGCTGAGCTGCTTGTAACAGGCCTAAAATACAGGTCCATGCGATCGCATGGCTTCAAAGGCTTAACCATGCGATCGCATGGAGTCCCGGGTACAGTGTTCTGGGCTTTTTTTTTGTTTTTTATATAAAACCTTATAGTTTATAAAACTTATAATTAATTAAATTTTAAAAATTTGTTTTCCTTTAGGAGTGAGGGTGTTTCGGATCGATGTCCTAGTCCGTCCCTCGACAAAATTTTAAAATTTGTCAATTCAAAGCGCGGTTTTAAAAGTAAAGATTTTTGGGTTTTTTAATGTTTTTGGCATACTTTAATTCAATAAGATTAAAAATAATGATAATAAAAGTTCTCGTCCCTCCCTCGGGTAAAGCAATTTCGGTTCAACGACCTAGTCTTCAACTCAAAACGAATTTTAAAAATCATATTTTTAACTTAGCGAACTAAAGTAAATTTTTGTTTTTAAATTCACACCAAACTTAATTAAAAATTCATATTATTAATTCACACCAAACTTATATTATATTTTTATTTTTATACATACAAACTTATATTAAAAAGATTAATTTTTCAAATATTTACAAACTTAAATATATTGATTTTACAAAGTTTAAAATATTAATTTAATATTTATATATTAATTTTAAAAACATGGTAAAAAAATAAAATTAAAAATCTTTTTGGCTTTTATCCCACTTTAATCAATCAAATATTATCAAAAATATACGCCCCTCTTTTTGGTAAAGTAATTTCGGTTCCATGACCTAATTTAACTCATGACGAATTTTTGAAATATTTTGGGTTGATTGATTAAAGATATTTATACCTTAAGAATAAACGTTAAATTTCGCAGTGATGTAATAAATTTTTGTATGATATCAATAATTTCGGTCGCCAAACCTAATTTTATTCAATACCAATTTAATACTTTATAGCGAACAATTTAGCGTTTATTATCAAAAGGTTAAAAATAAAAATAAAAAACTGTACAGACTTACCTGTGAGATAGTATTCTTAGTGATACGATCTATCCCATTCATAAGATAGTCGGTTTAATTGATTTTCCATAGCTACATAGGCGTAACCTCGAGCATTCAGTGTTTTTTCTTCTAAACATATGAACGGTCCGTCTCTGCATAAAGTAACAAATTCGGTGTTTGAATAGGTTTGATTATTTGAACATTTACCTCCATGTGACCATTTTCCGCATTTGTGACATCTTTCTAGGTGTCGTGCTCTTCTTTTCGCTGCGAATTTTGATTTTCCTTTACCAAATTGTAACTTATTATCTTCGCATCTGGATTCTTTTCTTACTCCGTCCAATCTTTCTCTGATTACTGATACTAGTTCACTCGGAAGTGTGTCATTATTACGTTTAGTGATCAAAGCGTGTATCATTAGACCATGGTTTAGTTCACAGGAAGTCTTCATTTCGTAAAAACCTAAAAAAAATAAAAATTCGGAATGGGGAGAGAAGACTAGTTCTTTAGGGTCTGCTAGGGAAAGACCATTCGGGTTTCATTTTCGAGAACTACACGAAAACAGAAAATCTAACTCTAACAGAAATATATATTATCCTTTAAAGACTTGATTCTCCCCACACTTAGTTAGCTGTGGTATCGAAATTGTGATTAACTTCGTTGTCGACTTCCATCGGACTATCTATGTAGTGTTTAACTCTGTGACCATTAACCTTAAATTCAATTCCATTTGAATTTATTAACTCTACTGTTCCATATGAGAAAACTCTTTTGACTATGAATGGTCCAGACCATCTCGATTTTAATTTTCCAGGAAATAGCTTGAATCGTGAATTGAAAAGAAGAACTCTGTCTCCTTCTTTAAATTCTTTTGAACTTCTGATTCTTTTATCATGCCATTTCTTCGTTCTTTCCATATAGATTAACGAATTTTCGTATGCTTCATGTCTTAATTCTTCTAATTCATTTAATTGACTTAATCGTAGACGTCCGGCTTCATGTAAATCAAGATTACATGTCTTCAAAGCCCAAAATGCTTTGTGTTCAATTTCTACTGGAAGATGACATGCTTTTCCGTAGACGAGTTTAAAAGGTGTGGTTCCAATTGGAGTTTTGTAGGCTGTTCTAAAAACCCAGAGTGCATCCTCCAATTTAATGGACCATTCCTTCGGATTTGATCCTACGGTTTTCTCTAGAATACGTTTTAAAGCTCGGTTGGTATTTTCAACTTGTCCACTTGTTTGTGGATGATATGCGGTGGAGATTTTATGAGTTACTCCATATCTTTTAAGAACTTTCTCAAGTTGATTATTACAGAAATGAGTTCCCCGATCACTTATTAAAGCTTTCGGTGTTCCAAACCTTGCAAAAAGACGTTTTAAAAAGTTGACTACAACTCGTGCATCGTTAGTTGGGAGAGCTTGTGCTTTCGCCCATTTAGATACATAATCAATGGCGACGAGAATATAGAGATTATTATGAGATTTTGGAAATGGACCCATAAACTCAATACCCCAAATGTCAAATACTTCACATACTTGAATGACATTTTGTGGCATTTCATCACGTTGACTTATTTTTCCGGTCCTTTGACAAGCATCACAGGATTTGCAATGAAGGTGTGCGTCTTTGAAAATTGTAGCCCAATAGAATCCAGCATCATAAACTTTTCTTGCTGTTAGTTGAGGCCCATAGTGCCCTCCTGTTGGTTCTGTGTGACAATGGTTTAAAATTTTACTAGCTTCATCTCCGAATACACATCGGCGTATTATTCCATCGGGACAACTTTTAAACAAATGTGGATCTTCCCAGAAATAGTGTTTTATATCACTGAAGAATTTCTTTCGTTTTTGGTACGATAATCCTTTTTCAAGGAATCCACATACTAAGTAGTTTGCATAGTCTGCAAACCATGGAATTTCAGTATAATCTATCTTCAATAGATATTCATCAGGAAAGTTGTCTTGTATGGCCGATTCATTTAGAACTTCTAATTCAGGATTTTCAATACGGGAAAGATGATCAGCGGCGAGATTTTCTGCTCCTCTTTTATCTCGGATTTCAATATCGAACTCTTGTAAGAGTAAGATCCAATGGATTAATCTTGGTTTGGCATCTTGTTTCAAAAATAGGTATCTAAGAGCAGAATGTTCGGTATAGACCACCGTTTTTGCTAGAACGAGATATGAACGAAATTTGTAAAAAGCAAAGACAATAGCAAGGAGTTCTTTTTCAGTAGTTGTATAGTTCGTTTATGCTCCTTGTAACGTCTTACTAGCATAATATATAGGTTGAAATCGTTTTTCAATCCTTTGTCCTAAAACGGCTCCCATTGCAAAATCACTTGCATCGCACATTAGTTCAAACGGTAAATTCCAATTCGGTGTTATCATGATCGGTGCATTAGTGAGTTTCTATTTAAGAATATTAAAAGATTTGATGCATTCATCTGAAAAGATGAATGGAGCATCCTTTTCTAGGAGTTTATTCATAGGAGTGGCAATTTTAGAAAAATCTTTTATGAAACGTCAGTAAAAACCGGCATGCCCTAGAAAACTCCTAACTCCTCTAACATTGGTGGGATGTGGAAGTTTAGCAATTACATCTACTTTAGCTTTATCCACTTCAATTCCTTCTTTTGAAATTTTATGTCCAAGAACGATGCCTTCTTTAACCATGAAATGGCATTTCTCCCAATTAAGAACTAGATTTGATTGTTCGCATCTAATAAGCATTCGTTCCGGATTAACTAGACATGATTCAAATGTATCACCGAAGACTGAAAAGTCATCCATGAAACCTTCCGTGCATTCTTCTATCATGTCGTGAAAAATCGCCATCATGCACCTTTGAAAGGTTGCAGGGGCGTTGCAAAGTCCAAATGGCATGCGTTTGTAAGCAAAAATACCATAAGGGCACGTGAACGTGGTTTTCTCTTGATCTTCGGGTGCTATTGGAATTTGAAAATATCAGGAAAATCCATCAAGAAAACAATAGTAACTATTTCCGGCTAATCTTTCCAACATTTGATCAATAAAAGGTAAGGGAAAGTGATCTTTTCTGGTGGCGTCATTTAATTTTCTATAATCAATACATACACGCCATCCTGTTACAGTCCTAGTAGAAATAAGCTCATTTTTTTCATTTGTAATGACAGTCATGCCACCCTTCTTAGGCACGCATTGAACTGAGCTTACCCATGGACTATCAGAGATTGGATAAATTAAACCTGCATCTAGCAGTTTAATAATTTCTTTTTTAACTACCTCTTGCATATTCGGATTTAGTCTTCGTTGGCGTTGCACATACGTTTTATGACCTTCTTCCATAAGGATTTTATGTGTGCAATACGAAGGACTTATTCCTTTAATATCATGAATCTTCCATGCAATGGCTGGTTTATGAGCTTTCAACACAGAAATGAGTTGTGATTTCTCATTTTCAGTAAGAGAAGACGATATTATTACAGGTAATTCAGATTCACCATGTAAATAAGCGTATTCCAAATGGTTTGGAAGTGGCTTTAACTCTAATTTCGGTGGTTCTTCTATCGATGATTTATATCGATATCTGTCTTCTTCTTTTAGCATTTCAATTTCTTCTGTTGTTGGTTCATATCCATTTGCTATTAGTGTAGCTAACATTTCAGCTTCATCAATTTGTTCAGTTCCTTCTCCTAAAGAACATTCTCTTGTTCCTTGTAATTCTGGAAATTCTTCTAACAATTCTGCATGTGAATCTATAGTTTGAATATAATAACATGTATCATCTGCAGATTGCGGTTGTTGCATTGCTCTATTAACTGAAAAGGTAACACTCTCATCCTCTATACTTAGGGTCAATTTCTTACCGAACACGTCTATCATTGCTTTAGCCGTGTTTAAGAATGGTCTTCCTAATATGAGAGGAACTTGAGAATCTTCTTCCATGTCCAGAACAACAAAATCTACTGGAAATACTAAAGTACCAACTTTAACTAGCATGTTTTCCATTATCCCTCTAGGATATTTTATTGATCTATCGGCTAGTTGTATACTTATTCTTGTTGGTTTCAATTCTCCAAGGTCTAGTTTAGTGTATAGTGAATACGGCATTTAATTTATACTAGCACCTAAGTCTGCCAATGCTTCTATTGAACTAAGACTACCCAGAAAACATGGAATTGTGAAACTTCCTAGATCAGATAGTTTTTCTGGTATCTTATTCAACAGCACTGCTGAACAATTAGCATTCATAGTAACGGCCGAGAGTTCTTCCATTTTCTTTCTATTTGAGATTAGATCTTTCAGAAATTTAGCATATCTAGGCATTCCTGAAATCACATCAATGAAAGGAAGATTTACATTTATCTGTTTAAACATATCCAAGAATTTGGATTGCTCGGCTTCAAGTTTCTCTTTTTTCATTTTACTTGGGTAAGGAAGTGGTGGTTGGTATGGTTTAACATAAGGTTTATCCTTAACTGTGTTATCTTCATTAACCTTTTCAACTACCGGTTCTTTTTCCTTATCTTGTTCAGGTTGTGGTTCTTGTGAAGTAGGAATAGCTTCAGCAGAAGTTACAGGTATTTCAGGTTGTTTAAGTGTTGTACCACTTCTTGTGGTAATGGCTTTAGCTGTTTCATTCCGGGGGTTAGCATTTGTATCACTAGGTAAACTTCCCGGTTTTCTTTCACCTATTAACCTTGCTAGGTTACTTACTTCTTGTTCCAAATTTTGAATAGAAGCTTGTTGATTTCTAAATACTTGAGCATTTTGTTCATTGGTTTGTTTTTGAGATGTGAAAAACTACGTTTGAGTTTCAACTAGCTTCGTCATCATATCTTCTAAATTCGGCTTTTTATCATCGGTTTGTGATGGTTTGTTTTGAAAATTAGGTCTTTGCTGATTGTAAGTATTATTGGATACTTGTTGATTGTTAGGACCTTGTTGGTTGTTGTATGGAATATTTCGATTATAATTCTGGTTTTGATTGTAGATCGGTCTTGGCGGTTGATAATTATTCTGATAATTATTTCCAGGCCTTTGGTTTAGCTATGAAACATTCTCTCTTTGTTCCATTGTTAATTCAATACTGAGACAATCTTTTGTCAAATGTGGTCCTCCACACTGCTCACAACTAATTCGTATTGAGTGGATATCTTTAGTCATCTTTTCCATTCGTCTCTCCACAGCATCTATCTTTGCGGAAATGGAATCTAAGTCATGGCTAGAATCGGCTCTAGCTGCTTTAGATGATCTAACGATATCTTTTTCTTGGTGCCACTCATGTGAGTGGGAATCAGTGTTATCAATAATTTTATAAGCATCAGTTTCGGTTTTCTTCATAATGGAACCACCAGCTGCTATATCTATGTCTTTTCTTGTAGTGATGTCGCATCCTTGATAGAATATTTGTACTATTTGACAGGTGTCTAAACCATGTTGCGGACATCCTCTTAATAACTTTCCAAATCTTGTCCACGCCACATATAGAGTTTCATTCGGTTTCTGTGTGAACGTAACAATTTCTCCTTGAAGTCTTACGGCTTTAGATGCCGAAAAGAATTGTTTAAGAAATTTTACAACTAAAACGTCACATGTATCGATCGCCCCTTCAGGTAACGATTCCAACCAATCTTTGGCTTCTCCCTTTAATGTCCAGGGAAATAACATGAGATATATCTGTTCATCCTCCACTTCTCGGATTTTAAATAGTATGCAGATCCTATTAAAGGTACGAAGATGTTCGTTTGGATCTTCCTTCACCGCACCACTGAATTGGCATTGATTAGTTACCATGTGTAGAATTTGTCCTTTGATTTCATAATCTGGCGCATTAATGTCTGGATGAGTAATTGCGTGACCTTGGCCAGTGCGTTTAGCTCTCATTCGGTCTTCCATACTTAAAGGTTCTAGATTCTCCATAATTGAATTTGTTGAATCGGAATCACTAGAGGATTCTGATTTAATGGTTCGTTCCTCAACAATCTCTGTTTGAATGATTGGTGGTTCCGGAGGAAAATTTAATGGTTCAGGATCTATGAATCGTCCCTGAATATTCTCCGGATTCTCAATTGTGAGGTCGGGTTCAAAAAATGGATTATCGGAAATTTGAACTGGAGTACTTGGTTGACTGGATGACGATTCTAAAGAAAAATCAACGGCGGTAATATTAGCTAGATGTCTTGATCTAGTTACAGGTGGTGAACGTACAAAAGGTGGTGAACGTCTTGCTCGGTGCATTCACTGAATATCCTATTAGTTTTTAAAAGGAAATAAAAATTATATAAGTTATCCAATTAATAGACTTTTCTGATTTTGCCCACGTTTCGAATAGCCAAAAGATGCAGCAGAGGGGCAGGATTCATTTGGTCTCAATATAATTGAGGACTGTTTGGCTCCAATAACCCGGTCCACGTACAAATCCAACTATTACTACGAACCAGAAAATTTTGACGTCTATCAATTTAACCACTTAAAATAAATTTTCGTAATTTTAAAAAATTTAGATAAGAAGTAGAATAAAAATCTATGTCCTAAAACTAGAATGGCGAGAAATAAGAAAGAAAAAGAGCGCGTCGAAAAAGAAAAGATCGAAAAATTAAGAAAGAAAAAGAGTGACTTATAAAACTTAAAAATACTTGACTAACCCAACCTTATTACTATCACTAACTTAAAATTTTAATCGCAAATTGAGATTACTAATTGGAATGATAATTGATACATAGGTAAAAGGCGTCTAAAAATATTAAAGCTTACAAGTAAAACTGTATCCCAAATGGCAATATCTTAAAAAGGAACTAAAACTTAAAAAGGCGTCGCAAAATTCTAAAGCACTTAAATCTTAGTCTAAAGAAAAAAGCACTTAAGGGATTTTACGGCAGAGCCTAAAAATCTAGAAATAAAAATAACTATGGCAAAAACTATGAATTAAAACTAAATACGAGCGAAAAATATAAAAGTTACGCTAAAACAATTAAAAAGGGACAAAATATAAAAATATACTAAGAGTTGTAAAAATTACAATTTTTATAAAAATATTATTTTTATATTAATTATTTTACAAGGAAATACTATTAAATACGATACAATTTTACACAAGATATTTATTTATTTATTGAATGGATATACTTAAACCTTGCTACAACACTTATAGGCAGTGTACCTAATCGTACAGTAGTGTAGTTTTTAGTAAGTCCGGTTCGTTCCACATGGAATCTTTTAATCAAAGCTTAACGCTATATTAGTTTAATTTATAAAAATACGAATATATATATAAGTAATATTATTATTTTAAAGGGTGGTTTTTTACCGTTTAATGACCGGTTTGTCGATTTTAAAACTTTAGTCGCAGTTAAAACCAAATGTAAAATATTAAATAAATAAAAGACTTAATTTAAAGCGTAAACTAAATAACGATAATGAAATTGCGATAAATAAAAGTGCGATAAAATAAACTTGCGATAATTAAAAAGTACGATAATTAAAAGTGCAATTAAATAAAATAACAAAAAATAAAAGTGCGATAATTAGAAGTGCAATTAAATATAAAATAAAGGAAATTAAATATGAAATAAAAGAATTATGCTTATTTAAACTTTCGTAATCATGATGTTTGACGTGTTGATTTTAGTTTTATGCCCATGGGTTAATTGTCCTTTGTCCTGGATTATTTAATATGTCCGTCTGGTTTTTGTCCATAACAGTCCATCAGTCATAAATATAAAGTGCGAGTGTCCTCGTCAAATTATCCTTATACCCGAAGTTAAATATTCCAACTAATTGGGGACTTAAACTGTAACAAGATTTTAATACTTTGTTTAATAATTACACCAAGATGTCGACTGAGTGTAACCCAAGGTTTTAATACTTTGTTATCAATTATGCCAAGTGTCCTTGTACATAATTTCACCCCTGTTTTAATAATTCTAGTGGCTATTAATCCATTCCCGTGTCCGGTTAAATGAACGATTATTCGTACATATAAATACCCTGCCCATCGTGTCCGATCGAGTGTAAATGGTTATTTATAGGGACGCCCAATTGTAAATCTTTATATTAACATTAACAAACTATCATTTAGTTAAACAAATATAAAGCCCATTAATAGCCCATAGTCTAATTTCCACAAGTGTCGTTCTTTTGTCCAAACCCCAATTATGGTACAAAGCCCAATTACCCAATTTTAATATTTTTAGCCCAACATCATGATTACTTCGGATTAAATAAACATAATAATAACTTAGCTACGAGACATTAAATTAAAAAGGTTGAACATAACTTACAATGATTAAAAATAGCGTAGCGTTACACGGACAGAATTTTGACTTACACCCTTACAACATTCGCTAACACACCTTATTATTATAAATTAAAATTAAAATTAAAATTAAAATTATAATATAAATATAAATATTATACGTTGAATGAGGAGAAGAAAAAGATATGTTTTGTGTTACACCAAAGCTCGATTTTTATAGGCATGTGGGCTGGAACTGTGCACCATGCGATCGCATGGATTTATGCCTTCCAGGCCATGCGATCGCATGGCCAGCTGGGGAGACTCACATGCCTTTGTTTTTTCTGCCGACGGTTTTTAATAATATAATATATAATATATAAATAATTATAAGAATTATTTAAATATTATATTATATTTATGTGCATAGTTGACTTGTAATTTTTAGTCTGTTGCGTCAAGCGTTGAGAGTTGACTCTGGTCCCGGTTCCGGATTTTTGAACGTCCTTGCGTACAATTTAATATCTTGTACTTTGCGTTTTGAATCTTGTACTCTTGTAATTTTGAGACGTTTCTTATCAATAATTGGAACCTCTTTGATTGTCTTTTGTACTTTTGAGCTTTTTCGTCGTTTGCGTCTTCAATTCATCGAATCTGCCTTTTGTCTTCACCTTTTATTATTTAAACAAATATCACTTGTAAATAGGACAATTGCAACTAAAGCCTTGTCTTTCTTGAGGAATAATGCTATGAAATATATGTTCGTTTTTTGCATTATCAAATATTCCCACACTTGAGCGTTGCTTGTCCTCAAGCAATATAGTCTTGAAATACTAGAATCACTTCTTTATTCTTCACACTTTGTACATCAGTGATTTCTTTACGGCGGTATAAACAATGGTAGTAACGATGTGGTTTACAGTCCCACATGACTATAAAATTTAGATCCATTAAGGAAATTGGATCTTTATGAAAACATTTGATCTTTTGAAAATTAAATCTAGCTTTTACCCTAGATAAGTTTTCCGGAATAACCCTTCACCGGTGTTTGCAAAATATTTTTGTGGGTTTGGTGGGTTTCAGATTTGAAAATTTTAGCTCAAAACTTGTGGTTTTGTGTCACCCACTTGCTAACCTTGTATTAGGAAAGTAACACGTCCAGTATACTTGCTCCGTATATTCCTTTCGGTAAACTACCGTCCGGTTGTAAAGGAAAGCGTTGAACAAGCAACTGTTAAGGCAATGTCCCCTGACATGCTTTTAATTATGGTCTATAAAGTGTCGGACGCAATTACTATCCTTGGTAGGAGAAATAGTAAAGCTCACCCTTATGATTTTTTGGTCTGGCACAAGGTCCTGTCTTTGACCATGCTATGCAACCACCGTTCTTACGGTTGACACCCGATTTGGTTCAGGTGACCTAATGAATTCCAGGTGAATTCCTAGGATTTTACGTTCAAAGGTAATGAACGCATTGAAAATAGGGTTTTCAGAAAACAAATCGGTTTTAATTTGATCAAAATATTTTCTCGTTCAAGCTCGAGTTTAGATATCATTGAATTCCATGAGTTTGTAATTCTCAATCTTTAAGGTCAATCTCTAGGATTGAGTAATATCAGTCTTAAAAGCTAATTTTTGATCTTTAAAGGAGATTATCCTTTCTGGGGATCTGATTTATTAGTCTTATCAAGCTAATTTGCACGGTGCCCCCCATTGTACGAGATAAATCCTTCTCATGGTTAGGATAAATCTGACCACTTGGCGACCCTGTTTTATGCTGAGGTCCGTGAATTTCCTGCTGATTTTAGAGATGACTTTTCTAGATTTTTCATCAACCTACAGCTAGTCTGGATGACAACTTCATGACCTAAATCAAGAAGCGCGTGTCTTTTTCGAAAGACTTTACTTCCTTTTAACGATGGAATTGATTCATCGTGTAGATCCATCTCTTCTTTTCTTTCATCGGGTAAAACAGTTTAGTTTAGTCCAAAGCAAAAGTATCTTCAATTATTTGTTACAGAAATGTGTGACATATGTTTAAGATAACTTGGTAATTTTTCCCACACTTGGCTTTTATTTTTCCTTTTTATTGTCCTCTATTCCATTTTAAATGAATTTTAACATTTTGGTTTGTTTCTCAATTTATGTCCTTTCTGAGGTAACAATAATTTCGGTGTTAACACCTAGTTTTATCGTTCATAAATATGTATAAACATGATTTTGAGTTCATTTAATTGAAAATTTTGAAAAATTTTACTAGAATTGGGTAGTCAGTATATAAGACTAGGGTTGTTCTTTATTATCAGAGAGCACTAGATTCTAATACAACTACTACGTTACTAGTATTTTTAATGGTAACCAAGTGTTTAAAAAAAAATTTAAAAAATCCGAAAGAATTTAACCCCTTCCCACACTTAAGATCTTGCAATGCCCTCATTTGTAAGAAATCAGTAACAATTTAAATTATTGATGGTGATTAGTGTGAAAATGATTAAATTTTACCAAAGTTTCCAAACATATTGGCATTTGTTTGCTGAATGATAAATGGTGCATATCATTTGTTCATTCCGTCTGTTGTTACATCACATTTATCTTGTCGTCAAAATTAGTAGCTTTTGCTGAACTTAATGCCAGTCTTTGAAAATACGCTGTTTTACCCTGTTTTGTACAATTTACAATATACATACATACAAATATAAACATGCATGGCAATTTGAAATGGGACTTAATATCCCACTTTCAAATCCGCATTTAATAGTATTGTATCCGCATCGTGTTGTAGCAAGGTTTAAGTATATCCATTCAATAAATAAATAAATATCTTGTGTAAAATTGTATCGTATTTAATAGTATTTCCTTGTAAAATTTAATAGTATTATATACCCCTTAGCTTTAACTATCAAGTATATCCATTAACTGCTCATACATTCGAAAATATAAAAAGAAAAACAAAAATATAAATATTTTTAAGAGTTTGTTAAATATTTAAGTTCTATAAAAGTTTCTTTATATTTATTTTATAAAAATATAAGTTTTATTTAATTTATATAAATATATTACATAAATATATAAAACGGAAAATTTAAAACAGAAAAAAAAATATATTAAAACTCGATTCTGGTACTGTAGCAGCCCACTCTGTGGCCCGAAACCCTAGCCCATGCGATCGCATAGCCGGGTAGCTTAGGACGCATGCGATCGCATGAGCCCGTCTGACACGCCACAGTTGACTGCAGCCTGCATTAATTACGAATTATAATTATTATTATTATATTTAAACCCTAATTAGGGTTATATATTATATAATTTAATTTAGTGTTATTTATTTAATTTGTATTTTTAGTTAAATTAGTTTAATTAAATTTTAAAATTAATAGTTTTATAAAATAATTAATATAAAAATAATATTTTTATAAAAATTGTAATTTTTACAACTTTTAGTATATTTTTATATTTTGTCCCTTTTTAATTGTTTTAGCGTAACTTTTGTATTTTTCGCTCGTATTTACTTTTAATTCATAGTTTTTGCCATAGTTATTTTTATTTCTAGATTTTTAGGCTCTGCCGTAAAATCCCTTAAGTGCTTTTTCTTTAGACTAAGATTTAAGTGCTTTAGAATTTTGCGACGCCTTTTTAAGTTTTAGTTCCTTTTTAAGATATTGCCATTTGGGATACAGTTTTACTTGTAAGCTTTAATATTTTTAGACGCCTTTTACCTATGTATCAATTATCATTCCAATTAGTAATCTCAATTTGCGATTATAATTTTAAGTTAGTGATAGTAATAAGGTTGGGTTAGTCAAGTATTTTTAAGTTTTATAAGTCACTCTTTTTCTTTCTTATTTTTTCGATCTTTTCTTTTTCGACCTTTTTCGACGCGCTCTTTTTCTTTCTTATTTCTCGCCATTCTAGTTTTAGGACATAGATTTTTATTCTACTTCTTATCTAAATTTCTTAAAATTACGAAAATTTATTTTAAGTGGTTAAATTGATAGACGTCAAAATTTTCTGGTTCGTAGTAATAGTTGGATTTGTACGTGGACCGGGTTATTGGAGCCAAACAGTCCTCAATTATATTGAGACCAAACGAATCCTGACCCTCTGCTGCATCTTTTGGCTATTCGAAACGTGGGCAAAATCAGAAAAGTCTATTAATTGGATAACTTATATAATTTTTTCTTTCCTTTTAAAAACTAATAGGATATTCAGTGAATGCACCGAGCAAGACGTTCACCACCTTTTGTACGTTCACCACCTGTAACTAGATCAAGACATCTAGCTAATATTACCGCCGTTGATTTTTCTTTAGAATCATCATCCAGTCAACCAAGTACTCCAGTTCAAATTTCCGATAATCCATTTTTTGAACCCGACCTCACAATTGAGAATCCGGAGAATATTCAGGGACGATTCATAGATCCTGAACCATTAAATTTTCCTCCGGAACCACCAATCATTCAAACAGAGATTGTTGAGGAATGAACCATTAAATCAGAATCCTCAAGTGATTCCGATTCAACAAATTCAATTATGGAGAATCTGGAACCTTTAAGTATGGAAGACTGAATGAGAGCTAAACGCACTGGCCAAGGTCACGCAATTACTCATCCAGACATTAATGCGCCAGATTATGAAATCAAAGGACAAATTCTACACATGGTAACTAATCAATGCCAATTCAGTGGTGCGCCGAAGGAAGATCCAAACGAACATTTTCGCACCTTTAATAGGATCTGCACACTATTTAAAATCCGAGAAGTGGAGGATGAACAGATATATCTCATGTTATTTCCCTGGACTTTAAAGGGAGAAGCCAAAGATTGGTTGGAATCGTTACCTGAAGGGGCGATCGATACATGGGACGTTTTAGTTGAAAAATTTCTTAAACAATTCTTTCCGGCATCTAAAGCCGTAAGACTTCAAGGAGAAATTGTTACGTTCACACAGAAACCGAATGAAACTCTATATGAGGCGTGGACAAGATTTGGAAAGTTATTAAGAGGATGTCCGCAACATGGTTTAGACACCTGTCAAATAGTACAAATATTCTACCAAGGATGCGACATCACTACAAGAAAAGACATAGATATAGCAGCTGGTGGTTCCATTATGAAGAAAACCGAAACTGATGCTTATAAAATTATTGATAACACTGCTTCCCACTCACATGAGTGGCACCAAGAAAAAGATATCGTTAGATCATCTAAAGCAGCTAGAGCCGATTCTAGCCATGACTTAGATTCCATTTTCGCAAAGATAGATGCTGTGGAGAGACGAATGGAAAAGATGACTAAAGATATCCACTCAATACGAATTAGTTGTGAGCAGTGTGGAGGACCACATTTGACAAAAGATTGTCTCAGTATTGAATTAACAATGGAACAAAGAGAGAATGTTTCATATCTAAACCAAAGGCCTGGAAAAAAATATCAGAATAATTATCAACCGCCAAGACCGATCTACAATCAAAACCAGAATTATAGTCGAAATATTCCATACAACAACCAACAAGGTCCTAACAATCAACAAGTATCCAATAATACTTACAATCAGCAAAGACCTAATTTTCAAAACAAACCACCACAAACCGATGATAAAAAGCCAAATTTAGAAGATATGATGACGAAGCTAGTTGAAACTCAAACGCAGTTTTTCACATCTCAAAAACAAACCAATGAACAAAATGCTCAAGCATTTAGAAATCAATAAGCTTCTATTCAAAATTTGGACCAAGAAGTAAGTAACCTAGCAAGGTTAATGGGTGAAAGAAAACCAGGAAGTTTACCTAGTGATACAAATGCTAACCCCCGGAATGAAACAGCTAAAGCCATTACCACAAGAAGTGGTACAATACTTAAACCACCTGAAATACCTGTAACTTCTGCTGAAGCTATTCCTACTTCACAAGAACCACAACCTGAACAAGATAAGGAAAAAGAACCGGTAGTTGAAAAGGTTAATGAAGATAACACAGTTAAGGATAAACCTTATGTTAAACCATACCAACCACCAATTCCTTACCCGAGTAAAATGAAAAAAGAGAAACTTGAAGTCGAGCAATCCAAATTCTTGGATATGTTTAAACAGATAAATGTAAATCTTCCTTTCATTGATGTGATTTCAGGAATGCCTAGATATGCTAAATTTCTGAAAGATCTAATCTCAAATAGAAAGAAAATGGAAGAACTCTCGGCCGTTACTATGAATGCTAATTGTTCAGCAATGCTGTTGAATAAGATACCATAAAAACTATCTGATCCAGGAAGTTTCACAATTCCATGTTTTCTGGGTAGTCTTAGTTCAATAGAAGCATTGGCAAACTTAGGTGCTAGTATAAATTTAATGCCGTATTCACTATACACTAAACTAGACCTTGGAGAATTGAAACCAACAAGAATAAGTATACAACTAGCCGATAGATCAATAAAATATCCTAGAGGGATAATGAAAAACATGCTAGTTAAAGTTGGTACTTTAGTATTTCTAGTAGATTTTGTTGTTCTGGACATGGAAGAAGATTCTCAAGTTCCTCTCATATTAGGAAGACCATTCTTAAACACGGCTAAAGCAATGATAGACGTGTTCGGTAAGAAATTGACCCTAAGTATAGAGGATGAGAGTGTTACCTTTTCAGTTGATAGAGCAATGCAACAATCGCAATCTGCAGATGATACATGTTATTATATTCAAACTATAGATTCACATGCAGAATTGTTAGAAGAATTTCCAGAATTACAAGGAACAGGAGAATGTTCTTTAGGAGAAGGAACTGAACAAATTGATGAAGCTGAAATGTTAGCTACACTAATAGCAAATGGATATGAACCAACAACAGAAGAAATTCAAATGCTAAAAAAAGAAGACAGATATCGATATAAATCATCGATAGAAGAACCACCGAAATTAGAGTTAAAGCCACTTCCAAACCATTTGGAATACGCTTATTTACATGGTGAATCTGAATTACCTGTAATAATATCGTCTTCTCTTACTGAAAATAAGAAATCACAACTCATTTCTATGTTGAAAGCTCATAAACCAGCCATTGCATGGAAGATTCATGATATTAAAGGAATAAGTCCTTCGTATTGCACACATAAAATCCTTATGGAAGAAGGTCATAAAACGTATGTGCAACGCCAACGAAGACTAAATCCGAATATGCAAGATGTAGTTAAAAAAGAAATTATTAAACTGCTAGATGCAGGTTTAATTTATCCAATCTCTGATAGTCCATGGGTAAGCCCAGTTCAATGCGTGCCTAAGAAGGGTGGCATGACTGTCATTACAAATGAAAAAAATGAGCTTATTCCTACTAGGACTGTAACAGGATGGTGTGTATGTATTGATTATAGAAAATTAAATGACGCCACCAGAAAAGATCACTTTCCCTTACCTTTTATTGATCAAATGTTGGAAAGATTAGTCGGAAATAGTTACTATTGTTTTCTTGATGGATTTTCCGGATATTTTCAAATTCCAATAGCACTCGAAGATCAAGAGAAAACCACGTTCACGTGCCCTTATGGTATTTTTGCTTACAAACGCATGCCATTTGGACTTTGCAACGCCCCTGTAACCTTTCAAAGGTGCATGATGGCGATTTTTCACGACATGATAGAAGAATGCATGGAAGTTTTCATGGATGACTTTTCAGTCTTCGGTGATACATTTGAATCATGTCTAGTTAATCTGGAACGAATGCTTATTAGATGCGAACAATCAAATCTAGTTCTTAATTGGGAGAAATGTCATTTCATGGTTAAAGAAGGCATCGTTCTTGGACATAAAATTTCAAAAGAAGGAATTGAAGTGGATAAAGCTAAAGTAGATGTAATTGCTAAACTTCCACATCCCACCAATGTTAGAGGAGTTAGGAGTTTTCTAGGGCATGCCGGTTTTTACCGACGTTTCATAAAAGATTTTTCTAAAATTGCCACTCCTATGAATAAACTCCTAGAAAAGGATGCTCCATTCATCTTTTCAGATGAATGCATCAAATCTTTTAATATTCTTAAAGAGAAACTCACTAATGCACCGATCATGATAACACCGAATTGGAATTTACCGTTTGAACTAATGTGCGATGCAAGTGATTTTGCAATGGGAGCCGTTTTAGGACAAAGGATTGAAAAACGATTTCAACCTATATATTATGCTAGTAAGACGTTACAAGGAGCACAAATGAACTATACAACTACTGAAAAAAGAACTCCTTGCTATTGTCTTTGCTTTTGACAAATTTCGTTCATATCTCGTTCTAGCAAAAACGGTGGTCTATACCGAACATTCTGCTCTTAGATACCTATTTTTGAAACAAGATGCCAAACCAAGATTAATCCGTTGGATCTTACTCTTACAAGAGTTTGATATTGAAATCCGAGATAAAAGAGGAGCAGAAAATCTCGCCGCTGATCATCTTTCTAGTCTTGAAAATCCCGAATTAGAAGTTCTAAATGAATCGGCCATACAAGACAACTTTCCTGATGAATATCTATTGAAGATAGATTATACTGAAATTCCATGGTTTGCAGACTATGCAAACCACTTAGTATGTGAATTCCTTGAAAAAGGATTATCGTACCAAAAACGAAAGAAATTCTTCAGTGATATAAAACACTATTTCTGGGAAGATCCACATTTGTTTAAAAGTTGTCCCGATGGAATAATACGCCGATGTGTATTCGGAGATGAAGCTAGTAAAATTTTAAACCATTGTCACACAGGACCAACAGGAGGGCACTATGGGCCTCAACTAACAGCAAGAAAAGTTTATGATGCTGGATTCTATTGGCCTACAATTTACAAAGACGCACACCTTCTTTGCAAATCCTGTGATGCTTGTCAAAGGACCGGAAAAATAAGTCAACGTGATGAAATGCCACAAAATGTCATTCAAGTATGTGAAGTATTTGACATTTGGGGTATTGACTTTATGGGTCCATTTCCAAAATCTCATAATAATCTCTATATTCTCGTCGCCATTGATTATGTATCTAAATGGGCGGAAGCACAAGCTCTCCCAACTAACGATGCATGAGTTGTAGTCAACTTTTTAAAACGTCTTTTTGCAAGATTTGGAACACCGAAAGCTTTAATAAGTGATCGGGGAACTCATTTCTGTAATAATCAACTTGAGAAAGTTCTTAAAAGATATGGAGTAACTCATAAAATCTCCACCGCATATCATCCACAAACAAGTGAACAAGTTAAAAATACCAACCGAGCTTTAAAACGTATTCTAGAGAAAACCGTAGGATCAAATCCGAAGGAATGGTCCATTAAATTAGAGGATGCACTCTGGGTTTTTAGAAAAGCCTACAAAACTCCAATTGGAACCACACCTTTTAAACTCGTCTACGGAAAAGCATGTCATCTTCCAGTAGAAATTGAACACAAAGCATTTTGGGCTTTGAAGACATGTAATCTTGATTTACATGAAGCCGGACGTCTACGATTAAGTCAATTAAACAAATTAGAAGAATTAAGACATGAAGCATACGAAAATTCGTTAATCTATAAGGAAAGAACGAAGAAATGGCATGATAAAAGAATCAGAAGTTCAAAAGAATTTAAAGAAGGAGACAGAGTTCTTCTTTTCAATTCACGATTCAAGCTATTTCCTGGAAAATTGAAATCGAGATGGTCTGGACCATTCATAGTCAAAAGAGTTTTCCCATATGGAATAGTAGAGTTAATAAATTCAAATGGAATTGAATTTAAGGTTAATGGTCACAGAGTTAAACACTACATCAATAGTCCGATGGAAGTCGACAACGAAGTTAATCACAATTTCGATACCACGGCTAACTAAGTGTGGGGAGAATCAAGTCTTTAAAGGATAATATGTATTTCTGTTAGAGTTAGATTTTCTGTTTTCCTGTAGTTCTCGAAAATGGAACCCGAATGGCCTTTCCCTAGCAGACCCTAAAGAACTAGTCTTCTCTCCCCATTCTGAATTTTTATTTTTTTTAGGTTTTTACGAAATGAAGACTGCCTGTGAACTAAACCATGGTCTAATGCTACACGCTTTGATCACTAAACGTAATAATGACACACTTCTGAGTGAACTAGTATCAGTAATCAGAGAAAGATTGGACGGAGTAAGAAAAGAATCCAGATGCGAAGATAATAAGTTACAATTTGGTAAAGGAAAATCAAAATCCGCAGCGAAAAGAAGAGCACGACACCTAGAAAGATGTCACAAATGCGGAAAATGGTTACATGGAGGTAAATGTTCAAATAATCAAACCTATTCAAACACCGAATTTGTTACTTTATGCAGAGACGGACCGTTCATATGTTTAGAAGAAAAAACACTGAATGCTCGAGGTTACGCCTATGTAGCCATGGAAAATCAATTAAACCGACTATCTTATGAATGGGATAGATCGTATCACTAAGAATACTATCTCACAGGTAAGTCTGTACAGTTTTTAATTTTTTTTTATTTTTATTTTTAACCTTTTGATAATAAACGCTAAATTGTTCGCTATAAAGTATTTAATTGGTATTGAATAAAATTAGGTTTGGAGACCGAAATTATTGATATCATACAAAAATTTATTACATCACTGCGAAATTTAACGTTTATTCTTAAGGTATAAATATCTTTAATCAATCAACCCAAAATATTTCAAAAATTCGTCATGAGTTAAATTAGGTCATGGAACCGAAATTACTTTACCGAAAAGAGGGGCGTATATTTTTGATAATATTTGATTGATTAAAGTGGGATAAAAGCCAAAAAGATTTTTAATTTTATTTTTTTACCATGTTTTTAAAATTAATATATAAATATTAAATTAATATTTTGAACTTTGTAAAATCAATATATTTAAGTTTGTAAATATTTAAAAAATTAATCTTTTTAATATAAGTTTGTATGTATAAAAACAAAAATATAATATAAGTTTGGTGTGAATTAATAATATGAATTTTTAATTAAGTTTGGTGTGAATTTAAAAACAAAAATTTACTTTATTTCGCTAAGTTAAAAATATGATTTTTAAAATTCGTCGTGAGTTGAAGACTAGGTCGTTGAACCGAAATTGCTTTACCCGAGGGAGGGACGAGAACTTTTATTGTCATTATTTTTAATCTTATTGAATTAAAGTATGCCAAAAACATTAAAAAACCCAAAAATCTTTACTTTTAAAACCGCGCTTTGAATTGACAAATTTTAAAAATTTGTTTTCCTTTAGGAGTGAGGGTGTTTCGGATCGATGTCCTAGTCCGTCCCTCACCAAAAATACTTGATAGTTAAAGCTAAGGGGTATATAATA